>NC_092359.1:22085204-22173459 GCF_030848805.1 Temnothorax longispinosus | reverse complement strand
AATCCGACACTCCCCCTCCCTACCACAGGGCGAGGGTGTCTTTCGAAGATTTCCACCACGTTAAAAAAAAAAAAAAAAAGTAGAGAACAATTTTTAATTCCTTTCAGCAATTACATTTCTATTAAGCGAGAAAGGTCAAGAAACATTTTGACTATATTGCAACAACGTCGTAAAATTAATGCAATATAGCCGAAATGGCTTCTTGACTTTTTTTGCTTAATGGATGAAGTCACACTGCATTGCCACGAGTCTCAATGTGGCTCAAGACTCTTATCTGACCCGGAGGTGGTGGTGGATTTTGCGGCCGGAACAGCAGGAAAGAAAGTGGTGAGTGTAACTGATTTTTACGTACTATGTCACTTATGTCCAACAATGTTCTATCTCTTCTGTCTTTACTTAATCGAATCGTTCATTTGAATATTTCAGAAAATAACGACGCAGAAGGTGACATCGGAGCAGCGAGGGAATCCTGCGAACCTGATATCCCGAGCAGCCTGAGAGGAGGAGGAGGCCTAGGATAGGCATCGGGCATCGGCGTATCAACACTTCTGGTAAATGTTGCTTTTTATTTTTTTCTAAAGATATTATAGAATCTGTTTTTTCGTTTGTGCTTATTCAGTTGCTACATTAAACCGTGTTTTAAAATATAAATTAGTAAAAGAAATAATTTGAAAAATTTGATTCAAGTTGATTCTAACGTAGAGACCTTTTTGCGAAGAAGTAAATTGAATGTGTATTAATCTGAATAACGAATAGCGTGACAATTATTTAATCTATTCGATTATTTTTATGTTACAGAAAATATCCACGCTGGAAGGACCATCAGCTTTGCATCGAGAAAACACGATGGACATCTCGAGCAGCCTGAGAGGAGGTGGAGGCCTAGGAGAGGCATCGGGCATCGGCGTACTTAACACTTCTGGTAAGTGTTATTTTTTATTTTTTCTAAAGATATTATAGAATCTTTTTTTCGTTTGTTTTTATTTAGTTGCTACATTAAACCATGTTTTGGAATATAAATTAGTAAAAAAAAATAAATCGAAAAATTTGATTCAAGTTGATTCTAACGTAGAGACTTTTTTCGAAGATGTAATTTAGGAAAACATTAATCGTAATAACGAATAAGATGTTCGATGTGCGTGACAATTATTTAGTCGATTCGATTATTTTTATGTTACAGAAAATATTCACGCAGGAAGGAGTATCTTCGCATCGAGGAAACAGTAACTGACATCCCGAGCAGCCTGAGAGGAGGTGGAGGCCTAGGAGGAGGCATCAGGCACCGGCGGAGCAACAAGCGGTAAATATAATTTATTTACACATATACACATATTATATCTTATACTGATGGGTCATTTACTTTTTAACCGGATAGTTATTCAGAAAATAAAAGTTAGAGAAAAATAGTTTTATTTTAGAAATTCTATAGAAGCTTATGTTCAATGGATAGAGTATTCTTAAGAAATTACAAAATTATTTCATTAAATTTGCTTAATAAACAATAATATAAAATTTAGTGTTTATATAGTAATCATTTTTTGAAATATTGACTGTTTCTCTCTCTTGCACCCTGCTTTAATTCGGATTCTACATTTCTTTGTTACAGAATCATCGTAGCGACGTTGCAGAATAACTCCGCTGTTGTGCATCGGTCGGTGAGTGATGATTAAAATTTCATAATTAAGGTAACGAATTTATGACAATTATTACGTCAAATATATTGCAGTCAAGTTATCACAATAAATTATTACATATGTTACGTTTCACAGATTCGTTGTCTTAAAATGGAATGACTGGGTCAGATTAGGATTTAACATTTAATCCTGGATAAATCACATAAATTGATTTGTCGTACATTTTGTCATTGTAAATTTCATCCCAAATATCTTTCAGGATTAAGTGTTATATAAATTGGTGCAAGAATGCAATATATACGCTTAGAGATGCTTTTAGCCTGCATATATCACGATTGAAGATAAAAAGTACTTTGCACTATTTTAATCATTTATTGTTATGTATATACAATCTATTTAATATATTTTTTACGTAATCCATTTAACAAAATTGTGTGTGTTCACGATCATTATTTAAAATTATTTGTTCCTATAACGCACCAATTTTAGCCTAAGCTTTCACAGTCTTTTCATATATGTATTGATAACTGGTTTTTATACTAGTTAAAGCGATATGACGTGAGATCTGATAAATTATGTTTTGCAAAACAGAAAATTTTTTGTAACAATTATTTTAAACTTGATTACTTAATTTCGCGTTAATATAAATACTTGATTTTTAAGTAGTAGTATAATTATCGTAGGTAGGAACACGAAGGGATACTGTTAATTATACATCAATACAATCTATACAATATATAAATTGCATCTATGCATACAAGACAATATTTTAAAAAATTTGACTTACACCACTATGGCTTTTACCCCTCCATATGTAACATTATTTATAAGAAAATTATTGTAATAAGGAATTATAAGGAAACGTGTAATAAATTTGAAATTGTATGATACTAATGCCGGATATATTATACGAAATCAACAGAAGACGATTAAGATAATAACGGTGTTTATTCTTTATCTATAGAATTTCACATTTTAAAAATTATCGTTAATTATTATAAATTTCACATAAATGTGAAGGTTTGAATCAACGCTCAAATAATAGCTTCTTGCTTGCAAAATTTGACATTTATCTGAAAATTAAAATTATAAAATTACGATTATATTTTTCAAAATTATGAGATACAAGATTCGTAATAATTTTGAAAAATGTAATCTTAATTTTGTAATTTTAATTATCGTAATTCGTTATTAATTGGAATACGCAAGATGAAAGCACGGACGCAAACCATGTGCGATTACCGAGCGATACGACGTAGTTGAGTTGCACTTTCTCAGGCGGCGCGTCGGAAAATGCAACACAGCAACAGACGAAAAAGGCCGGGATGGCCTCTCTCAGGTTTCTCTCTGCTTTAGTAACGATCGATCAGTTATTTGGTTATTTCTCTTCTTACAGTTGAGTACCAATTCCTATACAAATTCCCTAGTTTGTTACTGCACCTCTCCATGTGTGCAACTCTATACGTATATGTATATGTATATAAATGTAAAATAGTGTGATTCAGAATACAATTTAACTCCATTTACTTTTGAATAGTTCCTTGGATTTAATTGTTTCACTTACATTAATATGCTAGCTTATATTGAGATTTATACAAAATTAGTTGGAATTGATTCATAAATATACATAATTCTTTATAAAACGCGAATTAAAGTTTAAACAAAAATTATAGAATATAGGTGTAGATTATAGATTATAGATTTTATCATATATAATTTATGAATGTTTAAATATATATTCAATAAGAATTATTCGCCAGTGATGAAATAATAATTCGGTATAGTTAAACGGCCTGACTGGCAAGTTTTATTAAGTATATCACAACGACGTTTCGACCACTAATTTGGGTCCTTTTCAAGTTATTTTAACAATGCTGGAATGAGAGAATGAAAGAATATATAAGAAATTTAAAAATTAAAAAATAAACAACATTACGCGTTGAACGGATTTACGATAATATCGCGGTAAATAGGACTTACATGGATCATTGTGCGTCAATTATATAAAATTCGTGGCGGGTCGGAAAAATACGACGGTCTCATGTGAAGGCCGAAATATATGTTTAAATATATGTTTTTCATATAGCGTATTTTCTATTAGTATGTTCTTCTGTGGATATTAATAATTTTTCGAATTACTTTTTGATACTATATCTTGCCTATTTTGCTAATGATCGATACACTTACATTCCACTTTTGGAGCGAGAAAAGCCCTCGAGGGAGATTTAGATTGCTTTTCGTAATTGGCACACATTGACTTTTGACTAGATTTTCAAGTTTGAGAGACTATGCACACAAGAGATTGTGCACTTTATTGCTTTTGCACGTGTGCATCGCGTTTATGAAAGGGATATTAATTTCATCACCATTTATATATGCTCCTTCCACAATATAATCATTATAATATAGTATAAAATTAAAATAGTACATTTTTGCATATTAATTGATATCTTAAATATTTTTTTGAATTGTAAATTTTATGGACAAAATTTTATCTTTTGGACTTATAACACCTTTTTAAAACATTCATATAATACTTATTTTTTATTTAATCATGATGCTAAAGAAACTTTTGAAAGAATTGAGTTAATTGTTATTACCAATAATATCTGTTTGGAAACAATGTTTTTTTGTCAAGTTTATAAAAGCTTATACATAATTAGAATTAGCAGAATTAGAATTAAGGATGTAGAAAGGACAAAAATGAACTATAGCAAACTATTTCTAAATAACAATTTATTTATTCAGAATAATATTTACGTTAGTATATTTGAGAACAAAAGACACTTACTTTGAATTAGAATCCAGAATCCTGGCATAAATGTTGTACAATCAAAATTCTTTTATTACGCGCGTAATTCTATCGTCTGCGTTGTAGCAAGATGGTCTAATCGGTATATTGCGTGAGAATGGAATTGCTGGCTTCCAAGGTCCGTTTCGACCACTTTCAATAGTTTCGGCGTACATCGAAGCACCGAACAATCAATCACTATGCATCTTACGGCCGTTTGGAGGAGACTTACAACGTAACGTGATGTTGCTGGAACGAAATATACGAAGGTGTAAAGGACGAAAGCGGTTGCGAGGGCGGCGGAATGGCAGTGGACCGACAACCGCAAATGAGAACGGCAGAGGGAACTACGCTGTTCCACGCTTCTCTGGTGACCGATGAGGCCAATTCTGCGAACCACATTTGCTTCATTCCGAGGCTGTTGCTCTAAACTTTTCTGTTGATTGAAATGAAGGAATTGGAATTCCGCACCGCATTTCCTTTGTTCGGGTTAGGCATCAATTAGACTTAATTGGCACACATGGTATTATATGGGATATTACTTGTTTACTTCTACTGTCAGCGAAATTCATTTTATGATAACCGTGAAGATTATCACTGTTAGAAGATAAACATGTGATGATTAACATCGTGCAAAAGTTAATAAATGATTATCCTGAAAATAAATCTTTTATATTCACCGATAAAACATTGTAAATGCGTTTTATTCACTCGTTTCGCGCCGGTATTGCATTAATCATATATCGCGCTGTTTACAGATTTTGTATAAAGCAGTTCATAATTTTACGTTAAAAATGTATACTAAAAACTCATTTCAAAACTGATTATTGGCAAAATATTCACAATACGTGCTTAAATTAATGGCCTTTAACTTCAGATAACTATATGTAATATAAAAAATAAAAACAAAGTTAAATATTCACTGTTACATATTTAAAAACATAAACTTTTACTTTTTTGTATAAAATTTACACATGAAAATTCTTAAGAAAGAAGTAAATATTAGTAAAGACAAATCTACTTTTGATAAAATATTGTAATATCATGCAAAACTGATATTTGGTTTCAACAAATTTTTAATAAATTAATATGATGAAATTGAAAAATATAGGTATTATTAACTAGTCAACTACATAGATATATTTGTTTCAACACAATGGTTAAGTTTTAGATTTTGAACAAAAAAGATAGTAAATAGAAATTGTAGTAAATGAAAATTATATAATAACAGATTATAATAAATATATAAAATCAGAACCAATTTGGAAAATCTGTGAGAAATATCACAAAAAGAAAATACGTTGTCGCAAACCAGTATGTCTAGTCATCCAAGCTTAAATTTTCAACTATGGATACTCATGCAGGTCGCTTGATTTGTATTCGCTAGTAAAAGTTACGCCATAGCTATCTGTTAGGCAAATTACTACAAAGTAACTGGAACTGACTGTTGATATGGAACAGGTTATCTAGCGTGAACGTACCACACAATTCCTGAATCTAGTTTGTAAAACCGAACTTCATCCTAGCTATGCGATTTATTCCAAGGTAAATTTAATTATTTCAAACTCTTCCTGACAATATTTTATGTAAAAAAAAAATGTGATTTGAACCACGATAACTGGCTATAACTTTTTACACACGTAAATCTTTATATGAAAAATTTTATACCAGAAAATATGCAGAATTCTATGAATCATTGCATTGCATGCAAAGCAACAATTTATTAAACTAAAGAAAATTTCCTTGCTTTACTGATGGTGATATGCTTGCATTAATTCATTCTCTTTTTACAAAAGTTATGATTCATAAAGAGTTTGCTTTATCTATGCGACTTTATTTTATAAAAACTTCAATTTTTAGAGATACATAAAATAAAATAAAAATATATATATAAATGCAGTCATGTATAATCGCAATTGATATGAATTTATTCTTATCGATAATGGTTTGATACGGGCAAGATTAATCGTAACTTTTAAGTAATTTGTTTTACGTCACAAATCTTATTGTTAGAAAAAGAACTTTTCTAGAATCTTTCATTCTCTTAAAACAAACTCTGCAGACGATGCACCTTTCCCAGAATAGACTGATACCTCTCCTTTTTTTACGATCGTGTTCTGCCTCACTTGGCTCTTGACTGTAGTCCATATCTATTTCCGCAAAACCATAAAATTGCGGTGTTCCCATTCCCGTACCTTGACTGTACAGATAAGTGGCAGGATTCACAGAGCCCTTATCCACAAGATGCACCGTCAACGTCTCGATAATCGCGAGAACCGCATTAACCGACCACATTCGCGAGATCCGTTTATCATTGTAATTGATGTAACGAGCTTTCGCAACTTAGAAGCGGCAAATGAAATTGCAATGCAAAATAAGAATAGTTTTATATACATATAATTATCAGTTTCTAATAAAGCATAATTTGTTACCTTTTTTGTACAAAATCTTAACATTTAGTTTCTTTTTTTTTATAATAAATCTCAGCAAATTTAGTGACCGATAAAACTGACAATATAAAAATCCTGCAATAATAATAATGAAACGATCCATATAATCATGCGTAGATACGAGTGACATGCTAAACGAGTTATATTCATTCATTATATATCGGGTCAGTCATGTTTCTTCGTAAATTTAACGATTTTGCCAGTAGACGTGGGCACGTCCTGAAATGATGTACGGTTCGCTCGTATGAGTCGGTAGCTAATGCTCTAATATGCGCAAAGGGTGCCATGCCCGTGTCACGCGGATTACCACTAATTGTAGTTTATGCTTTATACTACGCTATTCTCTTGTACGGCCGTTGGGTATTCGATGTATTAACGGAGATCTGCGCGCGTGTGTATTCGTCCACAGAGAGACGAGCGCCTATCTATGCATCACGTACGTGAAGATACGTGATAGATCGTATAGATGTATACGTCTATTGGTGAATATGTATCCGAATGATAGAGGTTCCCAAGTTTTTGTAATCATTAGCTTTGAGCTTGGGAATCTTGGCAAAGAAATACATTTCCATTCCTCACTATTCGCTATAGTAATTTTTTGTTGATAACTAAAACATTTTAAATTTATAAAATTTGTGTATGGATTATAAATTTATGCATTTTTTCAATTCATCGCGTATTAAAGATCTTGAAGTACACAATTTACATTAGATTTCTTAAGAATTAGATTGCATATTGCAACTATAAATGTGATATTAATTTATCGTTTTTATTAAACAATCTCCGTTAGAAAAACTTGTGTGATCTTATATAACGGCACTTATCTCGTCAATGATAGGACACCAATTAATATAGTACCTACACAAAAATTTGAAAATAATTATCATTTCAATCACGTTATCCAAATATGGAATTATTTAGTTTAAGGCATGAGAGACTCTGGAATTGACCAAATTATTTGAATTCATTTTTGTTTTATAATTATTATATTTTAAAATATTGTTATGCTAAGAGAACAAAGTGATTGTCCGCATATTTATTCAATATAATCGTAGTATTATCACTACTGTCAGTTTCCCAAAATAAATTTGAACTTATCCCATGGAGATATAAAACGCGAAGAGAAAGTGAGCTTTTTGTGAAAAAGGAAGCGATGTTTTCCGACCCGGCAAAATTAGCAACTGCCAAGAAAATGATTAGCGCAATACGACATGTGAGTGGTTGAGCATTACTGTGATGCTGCTGCTGCTGCACACGCGGCGCGAACAGGGAGCTCGGACTTCCTCGGCTGTCATGTCCGCGCGTCTGTCAGTCTGGGCTAAAATAACCGGGCATCGCACCCCTGCCTCGCAATTAAGCGCGGCTGTATCTACCGGCTATACGCAACACACGATCCCCCGTCTACGCAGAAACGTGTACAGGTGCGCACGAATGTACGGGACTGCGTCGCAAAGGGTGCATTGCATCCACAGTTGCGATTCCCGGCACAAACTTTGTTGAAAATCGTCAGCTTAATTGTTTATTTTCAATTTTAGGTATACCGTTGCTCACATTATTCGGTTATTATTACGGGGAGATTGAAGTCCATTTAATCATTGAAAAATACATTTGGACAATATATTTCATGCAAGTTTTCAGCATTCTTACGTTTGTCAGAAATACTTAAAAAAATATAGAAAACGTTAAAGAATATACCATATATGTGATACGCGGTGTTTAAATTGACAAATCGTTTACTATGTTCTTCGATTTCTTAACTTTTATTGGTGGGTGTGTGCGTGTGTGTTTTTCTGTCTTTTACTTTTAGAAATTTTTGAATAGTTTTCCTGTCAATTTTTAGACAATGTTCGTTAAACTTTATATATACGAAAGCTGTATATATGAAAAAGTTTTTATATATGGAAATTACTTTAAAGATTATAAGATAAATATAAATATTTTTTCAAGGCTAAAATGCGATTGTCAAAAATTGAAATTATAATTCTATTTTTTCTCGATTAATGTTTCGTGTGGTGCGTATATTTCTTTCTCTTTCTCTCGTTTTCGTGTTCGTCACGTTTGTATAATTACCCGCGTTGTGGTGCCCAACCCTTATTTTTTTAACGGGCAGAACGCATACAACCGTTATATCTCGCGGCTACTATCGATGCGAGCGATGTTTACGTTTAATTACTGCTGAATGCAAACGTTTAATTGTTACGCGCTGTTTGTACTTAGAGTTAAATACTCTTTGTTTTCATCATATAAACAGATGGGAAAGATTATTGCTACCAAATTATTTTAGCCGAGCAAAAATTACGGACGAGAGAAAAGTACATAAAATTTAGTAAATTGAATTTTCTTATTTTTACAAATGCATATCAAAATAAAAATATATGTATATAAATACATTATATATTTATATGTATATATTGCCAAATCAATGAAAAATGATATAGGATAGGTACATGAAGAATTATAAGCAAGCAATTATATGTTTTATTTCAAGGATTGATGCAGGATTGATTGGAAGTTGAAATAACACAATATACATTTTCTATAATATATTTTACATTATAAACCAACCATACATCATCATAATAATATCTTGTATTCTTAAGCCTATGCGTGTTTTATCCTATATTTTCGTTTATATACTTCCTTCATATTTATACTTTGTTTACTTTTTTCCATAGTATTTATATATATTTTTATTTATATTCATCATTATTTATAATGTACTTTTATATGCTATGTTATGTATATATAATATCATACACGTTTCTTTTTTTCTTACGCACGTCCCAGGGCGTCTCGCGATAGTGTTGTGTGTGTATATATTGTGTGAAAATTGTTTCTGCAAGCGTACACATCTCGCCGTACCTGGTGTACACATGTCTGTCTCTACTGCCCGCGCGCTTAGTACACGGCTCCCAGCTCCTCTCGCTTCTCTCTACATGTGTATTATATGCATGTGATTTGTGTATATTGTTGTCTTGTGCGTGGGCCATCACGCATCGTTGCAAATTACATATACATTATACGGCTCTCGCTCGACGTGACGCGCTCTCGAGCCATTTCCAGCTCCTCAACTTAAATATGTAACGAGGCTCTGCCATGGGACCCCGCGGGCCATATGTTTAATCGCGGAAGTATACTTTAAGTCGCGAGCGCTTGATCGCTCCCGTCGCTTTCGTTATTATGACGCTTTGTTGCCGTTTGTTTTCGTCGTGCCGACATTTCGGTGGCTGTTTTCGTAATATAAGCACAGTGCCGAACGATGCACGATGGATGGATGTCGTACCCGGCCCCTTCCCTCGAGCTTCGCCGTGCCATTTCATGCGCGATATACAATATGTGTATGTTTTTACTGATGACTATATTTTTCACCCGATTGTCCGCGTTTTCGCTATTTTTTTTTTCAGTTTCTCGTTGTCCTCTTTACCGAAATGCATACACATAAAGAAGTGGATAAAGGCACCTAACTTCTTAGCGTACGGTCGTAAGTGATATGCCGCTTATCGCATCGGGATAGGGAAAAGGGCCATATCTACGGGGGCCCCGCAACGCATACTTCGTCAAATCGTACGAAAAGCTACAAGAAAAATGAAGGAACGTCGTAATCTCTGTATGAATCGGACGCGATCATAATTATCGTACTCTTTTTTTGGAAATTTACCTCTTAATGCTTTTTCTGCTGAAGCATACTACACCTCGTTTGTTCTCTCTCTCTCTCTCTTTCTTTCTCATTCTCACGCTTTCTCACCCTTTTTTCCTTGTATGCCATCTGACACATTCGTATTCTTCCATTTCTTCCTCACATGTTCGCCCTATTAATCTCTTCTCTCACACACACGCTTTCTTTCACGCATTCTCTCTCTCTCTTTCTCTATCACTCCATACGTTACATGTATCTATATTTGGGGGCACAGGGGGTCCGACAGGCTAGCCACATCTATTTTCTCTTATACGAGTTACATCTCAATGTGTTTTCTTATTTCTTACAACTAAAGGTATTTAACACAGTATGTCACGGAGCGCGCATTTATATATGCCGCGCATCCGCATTCGTTCCGCTCCCTTCTTCTCTTCGTTAAGCTTATATTCGTTATAGCTTCTATCTGTTGGCTAATGTTATCATCTTACACATATATATATGCATATATGTATATATAATATACATATTTGTATTATATATAGATGCGCATGTCTTGTTGTTTGTAGTCTTTCTTGTATAATATATATGATTATATACATACATTACTTTATGTTTTATGCTCGGTATCTATGCTTACGGCTCCTACTTTTGTTTTCTTTCACTGTGCTTTTTTTTTTCTTAAACGTTTCTTGCTCTAATACTAAGCTGTTTCCACAGTGCTTTGCATCGGTAAGTATCCCAATTTGGCTTGACTGCTGCCCTCGTCCCGCTAAGAATTATGTTAGATTCTCGAGGGGCATCTAAATTTAAATAGTTAAGTTAAATGCACCTCGGTTAGAAAGAAATTATACGTTTAGTTGCAATTTACGATTTAAAATTTAGTTTAAAAAACAATAGTACTTCTTAGAATAGTACTTCTTAGAATAAAATTAACCTTGTTTTTCTATAACAATCAATGAAATTATTCCCGTAAAAAATACATCTGATATGCCTATGTTGTATGTTAATTAAAACGCTAAAAATTTCAACAACTTACTATCTTGTACCTAACAATTTGTCATTCATAGATATTTGAAAGTTATAAAAAGTTTCACGGAAGTGCGAAGATTAGTAATCATGAACGGAAACTAAAGGGACATCTTAATTTAAGTACACAGCCCATGAATACTATTCTTGATATCACGTTCAGATTACATCGAAGTAAATTATAACGATTGTCATTGCTACGCACGCAATTTGTATGATCGAAACAAATGTAGTATGCAACAATAAATTTTACAGGATCGGCTAAGTTTCATTCTTAAGCGTCACCGCTCTAGAGTCGCGAAAAGAGAGAAAAAAAATCCCGTTTTCGTGAGCACAACTGCGGTTTGAGTAACTTGAAGCATCAATCGCTTAATTGCATTCCACATCCCTCATTGCAGTTCCTAATTGGGAGTGGTAGGATCGGCTTGATTGGCTCGATGATATGTTTCGTGTGTGCATCGCGGTACCTACGTGTTGATCGATATCAAAATCACGTTTTGTGGTACACTCGCGAGAGGCAAAAGCATTACGAACACGATAGGATAGCATCGTAGGCAATTAATACTCCTTGCTCTCTTACTTTCCCCAAGTCCGATATGCCACTTCCTCTGTCCATTGCCTGCACGAGACTTTGTGCAAACACGTCGGTGACGATAATTAATACCTAGACCTCGGTGAAAAGAACACGTACAAGTTTCTAAATGTATGTTTCTTCAATGATTGTCGACTATCGTTTGGTAAGTCTCCGCGAGATAAGTCTGTTCAGGCAGAAGAATATATATGCGGTGGCATCAGGGACACAAACGTGGAAACAAGTAAGAGAGCATCAAGGGAGGAGACGCACGGATGAAGAAGACATAGTGCCCGTTACGAGATACTAAGAGAAGAGAGGAAACACGCTACGTGACAGGAATCGAGCAGCAAAGAAGAAAAAAAAGGCACGCATTGAATTTTGTTGCAACTTGAGACCGTAGTAATTCGATGAGGATTGGATAACCAGATGCGGTCGCTTCGGTAAAGCTTGAACAATGCGATAATAAAAAATCTCGAAATGGTGTGTTATCACGTTATCTAGTACGCCAATTGCCAGATTGTAGAATCTGAGAACTGTGAGTTGAGGACCGCGGACAAAGGATGGAGGCAGCAGCCGCAGCACGCGTTTCTGTGTGTATGTGTATACATGTATATATGTTTATACATGTCAATATCTGTTTTTTTTTTCGGTGTATGCATATACACGTGTCCTGACATTTGTGCCGTATAAGAGTGCTGAGTATAACTTGCGGATATTAGTTATTGCACTATCCCTCATGAACGCTTTTACTTTGTTAACCTAATGATCGACAAGCTAGATTAGACTAGACTACGTCTAGAGCTTTTGTTAAGTTTCTCGCCGCTATATTCTACACGTATGCTGTGTGCATTTTGTGTATTTGGTGTTGTGTGTATTTACATATACGCGTACGTGTTTTACACCTCGTGTATGCGCGCGCGTGTCCCTTTTCCCGAATGGGTCCATGACTTAGGTACCATAAGCGGATCTCTTTTGCTAGTTTTGCCCTATATGGTGTGGCTTTTCGTCAAGCTTGCCCGCTCTTTATACAAATTTATTTCGCCCCGTTTCAACACTTCCCCGTCATCCGTCGTTTCCGTCCGCGACTCCATTGCCCCTTTGTTTTTGCCTACTGTTCAGGTCAGATTACATTAATAATTATCTATCTATCACTTTATGCTACATTTTGGTTTCCCGTTTAACGCGAAGACTCGCACAATCGGCTAGCTCCACTCGGTATATGTCCTAGACAACATACAGGACTACATCAAGTTATACACACGCCTTCATGTTTAAGGCGTCTCTTTTTTAAATACTTTTTACAAGATCGGATATCCACGCTGATTCTTTGAAAGAATGCGGGATACCTCACTTTTTCTCTGTCGAAGGTGGAATCGAGTCGTAGTGCACAGTGAGCAATTCGATAAGGGGAGTGATTGGGCGGAACATAAGGAACGTAAAAGTAGAGTGTGTCAAATCCAATTAATAATCCTTTTATCGATTAAACGCTTCCCGGTTACTGTACAGGAGTTGATTGACAGATGCAAACGCACGCGATAACGGGTTCTTATTGCATAATTCGTATTACAGTCTGCCATTTGGGTCCCTCTTGCCACACGATCTTTCTCTGTTCCCCCTCTCTCCCCTCGCTCGTTCCACCTTTCACAAAAATAACCTATATTTTTATTTCTTTTGCCTAACTAATAATGTACACGATATTTTCTTTTTACTTATTATATATGTTCTTTTTCATGTCGTTTCTTAAAAGCTAACGCTCTTTCTCTCTTTTTCACGCACAGTGCTTTGTTTTACGCACGACGATTGAAAATAACAGCCCTCGCCGCCGCTGCGCGCAAGTATATATATTTATATATAATATATATATATGCATTTTTATATTTATACGTATGTATATATATTTATTTATAATTTTGTTGCTTTCTCTTTGCATACTCGTGCCGTGTCCTCGAGGCTAGTCACCCAATTTCTATTAGAAAACGAGATTCGGTTATATATAGCATGACGATTTCGTTTTAAGCTAAAATTTTAAATAATATGAAAGTTTTGCAAATCGCCATTGTAACCTGCATTTTATTGTAAATATATTTACACTCTCTGATATTTTTAATTTTCTTAAAAGTTTGTTAGATATTTGTCGATAACATTATTACATTATAAAGATAAACAATGAAAGAATAATATTTAATTGTAATGACGTAGACGGAATTTTTTCAAGGTGCAGGTTACGACAAAACTGAATCGAAAGATGATTATAAAAACTGATGTTTATCAACATGCAAAAACTGCAAGAAATAATCGTGGTCGCGCTTACATCACGTGCGATCGTGCATGATAATTCATATATTGTACTAAACTAAAGACATAATAAAATTTAGAATAAGCTAAATGCATTCAGTAAGAAAATTATGTGCAGATAATTGAACGTATGTATGAATAAATATGTTTCTAATAACATATATACCAACAACAACACAAATTAGAAATAAATCTGATAACATATCTTTTGATGATCCTCTCTGAAACATACAAAACTGGAAACTCATATATATAATGTGGTTCTCTTTTACATTTCTTTGTAAAGCTGCAAATAAAAATAAGAGCAAGGCGACAAAAATGCAGCCAATATAGCGGCAATACTATTATCCTTAATTTTGTTTATGTATATAAATTACTATATCAGAATCATTCATCGCGATTGAAAACGCTGAAATGTGGCGATTTTTATTGTCGAGCTTTCCTCTCACGGGAAAATCACTCTTTTATCTGGTTGACACAATCGCGACGGATCGTTGGTAGACACACAGACACGCACACACACTCTCCCCCTTTCTTTCTCTTTCTCTCTCTCTCGTTCTCACCCTCTCTTTCTCTACTTTCATCACAAAACATCTAAACTCTATGCGATGTTGGGCAGATTTGATTGTGTAGTTCTCTACCCTCCTTCGCTACGTTTCGAGTATTCGTGTGTGCCGTACTTTGATCATTGATCTTTTTTGATTGAGAAACGTCGCTTTTGATTCGCTTAAAGCACGATCCGTCTATCTTTTGATTAATATCAAAGTTGTCTATCGCTCGTCCTATCTCGTTTTTGTTTCAGTCATCATCGATGTGCTCTCTTCGCCTCTTAATCTAACCGAACCTGTCTCTCTCTCTCTTTCTCTCTGTTCCTTTTTTGTTCCTTATCATCTTTATCTGTTCGTGCGAGCAAAATTATAGATTACGTAACCACGGAATATGTCACGAGAGAGATATTCGAAAGAGACGTGAAGATTCGTGTCGAAAATATCGGATTTCAAATATATTCTATACAAAATACATAATTTTTTAAAGTTTCAGACTTATAATTTTTAGAGCTTCACAGCGATAGATTAAATGTAAGAATTTAATTGCAGTATATAATTTTCAAAAAATTGATATTTTAGATCTCAAAAAAAAAAAATATTGAATCAACATTATTTTTTTTGTGATTCTTCGACGATTAAGAAGGGCTTGAAGTTTTAATTGCACTAGTTTCTATATATATAAGTTCACTCCGGTTCTACTCTCATTGCTCCGATATAAACGCTTTTCGAAGGAAAAGCGAGGACAAGATATTATCGATACGACGAGTATGAGTTGTGGTACTTAAAACCGAAGGGGTAAGAAGAGGCAGTAGATACGAGGAGCAAGAAACAGGACGATGGAGATACAAACGATCGAGCACGGAGATAACGGAAACGGGTTGCAATAAGTTTCAGCCGCTTCCCATCTTTTCAAGTATTGAAACTGCTCGTGCTATCACCTCGTCGATTCGCTTCCTCGTCCGACTTTTTCTGGCCGATCCTTCCCCAGAGCAAGCGGATAGTTTTAATGGCGGAGGAGCACGTCGATGATGAGATTATATGTACAATCAAGATCCTAAAACGGCTGCCGCGCGGACAGGGCACGCGTGGACAAAAAAACTTAATTCATCTAATCTAACTTTCGTGCTGTTTGTGCAATATGTCTATCTACGAATTATTTAACTCCTCTTTCCTCGCCCTTTGCTTGTGCTGTGCAATTTATTCGTCGCTCGGCTTTTTCCTCACGCTCCCCTTTCTCTCCCTCTCATTCTTTCTTCTCTCTTTTCGCTCTTTCATACTTTCTTTCCCTCCCCCTCTAGCATTCTCCCATATGTACGATTGCACTCATGCAATTGCTTACATGTTCACGATTTATACGAGTTTCGGTCTCGTCTTTCTTTTGTATCAATTTGGTCAAGTCGAAATTCGGGACAACGAGGATATTGTGATCATTTTACCGCTCACCGAACAATTTAAAATACACGCGTGCACGCGCCGTCTCCTCTATCTATATCTTGTCCATTCTATTAGTATTATTTTTTGTTCGTTGTTAAGAATTCGTATATTCTCTCGTTCTTTACGCAGCGAGATTGATTTATAAAGAGACGGAGGGATTGATGGCTGCCTTTTTTCTTCCTAAGCTTATAACGTTTTATTGCTTAAACGTCAAAATCTCGATTTCCTTTGGTTCTACATAGTCATTTTATATAAAAATCTAATGTTTACTTAAAAACCACGGTGATCTGATCGGTGTTTTTCGCGTTTTCCCACTTTCTCAGTTTGGAATGTGTGCTAATTCGTCGATGCCTTTTACGGCGCGTCTGTTTTATAAAAGTATCCAACAGGTCTATACGTCGCGTCCGAAAGACAGGTTCGAATGATAAAAACGGATGCTAAATTGCCTGCAAAAATTTCAATGTGTGATATATCGTTTGGCCACGAATCCGATAAATAAATATATTTGATCAAAATACGAAGTCTTTTCGCAAGTGGAAATGGGATAAGATACGTGGATCCAATAATAATTTCCGTGGTTTTTTTAGATGGGCGAGTTGTACAAAGGGGTCGAGATTATTTTGTCCCCGTAAAAATGCTGCGCTATTGAATATACACAAGATCCACCTCCTCCTTGTCGCCGAATATCGAATCGACTTTGAATAACTTTTAATATAACATCCCTATCTAACTAGCTAATTGTTGAATTTTGTTTATATAATAATCTTTATTCTTTTATGTATATATTCTTTCATTTATATATATATATATATTTATATATTTATATATCTTCACGAGAGTATGCTTCGATTAATCTTTGTATTTATCATTTATACACCGTAGCCGCTCACCGGCCGTCGCATTTGGCCGTGAGCGTCTCTTTCGACATTATGTCTTTGAGTTATTATTTTCGCTGTTAAGCCCAAACTACAAAAATAATGAATCCGTATAACGAATCTGTTATCCTGCGATCTGTCGGCACTCTTCTTTTTTTTTGTAGAGAGGATTGTAGCAAGGAATTTATGCGCTTCGTTAAAATGGTGATAAACCACAATCCCATTGAACGTGTGTGCGGACTTATGTTTCTCATGTACTCATTATCGCTGGACGATACATAGTATATGCGTAATTGGCCAGTTTCGCTAAAAAAAAAAAAACACTGTCAGACCATTTACGAATGATTTGTTTACGTGTATTCCGGATTTGTATTGTATTGAAGCTTCGGTTTACTACTGTAACGGCAAACGCTATCTATTTCTTCAAGCCGAGCAAGATGCTAGATTATCCTACAGACTGGACGAGAGGTATTTCCGCTTTAGTAATCGGTAGCGGTTCTTTTCTCTTACACTGGACGTGAAAACTTACGAGGGAAATTGGGAATATTGGATGCATCTTGCGCAAGATTACCTAGGATTATGATCCTTAATCACTATTTTTTTTATTTCTCACTTTGTTTCTTCGTTTTTACTAAGCAAGTGTTACTGCCTTTCGACTCGCGCATCGTCAAGCCGGAAGCGGCATGAGTTCTACTGCTTTTGCTGTCGCGGTCGATTGTGCATCGATGATGGAAATGTTGTTATTGTTGTTGTTGGAGGTGGTGGTAGTAGTGGAGGAGGAAATGATGGTGGTGATGGTGGTGGTAACTGTTGTTGCTGTAGAAGTTGTTCCTGTTGGGGTGTACTTGCTTACCATCACACTAGAAGGCTAGGCGTCAGCCAGTCCTCATCCGCTAGCTGGACCGCAACCAAGAACACACTTTACCATTTGAACACACAAACGCTGGTTAAATCTTGGTCCGAATTTCAAGAAAGTAATAGAAATATGCTCGACAATAGTCCTCTCTCTCCCTCTCTTTCATTCGTCTTTGCGCTCGTCTATGTGCTCTCTAACTTTTGCTTCCTTTCTCTCTTTCATTCATTCTCTCGTTCTCTCTCGCTTCTGCTTCATTCTTCACTCTTGTTTCTCCGTTACAGTTTCTCACATTCTTCTACTACATGGATTCTAATCGATCTGAATCTACCTTTACCATGACTCAACCTCCACCGTGTGGCGCAGTAGTAAGGACGTAAAAACCGCATAATAATTATATAATGTACAAGTAGTAAACTACTTGTATTATAATTCAAAGCGCTTCGGCGATGGCGGAGTAACCGCAAGATTAGGTTAATGAGTTTTCTTGCAATACCTAATAATTGCAAATTTCTCAGTCGTTATCAGAAAAATCAAGTTTAGATTACTACGAAATCTACGATCGAATATCATAAATTGTTATACTGATAAAATAGACGCAAATATCACTTTTTTTTATTTTACTTTCGTTTCTTACATGTTTTCTTCCATTCCTTTTCGTTCCGACGAAAATATTATCCTTTTGCACAAAAATAAGCTGCAACGAGTAATTTCAGGCTGAATACGAGGTTGAGCCAGGTTGTAGATGCAGTTATCCTGATGCTAATTGATATTCGAAAGAAAGGATAAGCCAGGCCGTGCGATGATAGTGGTAGCGATCACTGTGCCTGCGAACCGAAATATGTAAATAAAGATAGTCTTTTTGAAAATTTCGAGCATCCCTTCCTGGATAGTGAGTAGTGAGTAACAAACAAGAGCACCAAATACAATATTATCACATATATGTACATTTGATCTTAAGTAATATTCATAATAATGCATTAATTAAAAAACCATATAAATCATAATTAAACTTATCCCAATTAATATAACACAGCAATCATAAAATATTTATTGAAATTGTCACGTTTTATTTCGAAATAATTATTCAATTTGTTGGGATTGTTATAAAAAATTATAATATATAAAAACATAAATATAATCTGCCATAAATATTACTTTATAAAAGTATAAAGAAAGAAAAGAAAGGCACTCCAGAGGGATACTCGAGCTGAATTAGATAAAGTGCAAGAAGCATAATGCATGCAATGTCTACATTTCGCATTCCATATTCATGCAAGTCTAAATCTACGTAGGGAGTAGCCTATTATAGGTTTTTATATCCATATGATGTTTGTGATATCCATCTAATATTGGTCCTCTTAATTTTATTACGTTATGTTTTTTTTTTAATTTTCTATTGGCTGATCTACATTCTATATTGTTAGCTGCTCATTAAAGTTGAATACACGATGTACAAATTTACACGGGGATATTTGCATGTTCCTAACTTCGCAGCCTTTAGCTCATGATTGTAAATTGCGAATATCCGTGTATAAATTTGTTCTCTTTAGATCCTACGATCCTACGCGAAACTTTGTAACTCTCTCGTAATAAAAAAATATTAGCAAAATAAACGGGAAGCCAATTGCAATTTATCCCGGTGGCAATATATTTTCCATGTTTCATCCCTCTTTCATTGTTTTATCGGTACCGTTAAGAACTCGTGTTCTCTCTCAATTGAGGATAGTTTCGGTAGCTAGTTTTCAAGCAACTTTCAAAGTGGTATCTCGCTTGACATGCAGTGATATAATGCGAACTCGGTTTTTCGGAAAGAGATATTTGTGCGAAAGCGAGCTAACTTTTCTCACCGAAATATCTTCTTCGACAGACGAGCAATGGTACGTGACTTTTATTCCGCTCTATGCGCGATATGTACAAAAGACTCACTAAACAACTATAGTTGCGTGATATGTATATATCTTTTTAAGTATATGTAC
The DNA here is from genome assembly GCF_030848805.1 of Temnothorax longispinosus. Taxonomy (NCBI): domain Eukaryota; kingdom Metazoa; phylum Arthropoda; class Insecta; order Hymenoptera; family Formicidae; genus Temnothorax; species Temnothorax longispinosus. The sequence goes on along the minus strand of NC_092359.1, from coordinate 22,153,363 downwards.
ATATATAATATATATGAGCGACAGGCCGTTTTACTGGCATTGCAAACAGTTGCAGATTAATGACTGAAAGCCGAAATCGATACAGCGCTTACAATATGCTACGATGTCTCAAATTGTTCGTATCTTTTTCTGATAACAATCATCTAAAAATTTTTTTATGCTATTGTTAAATATGTAATTTATTTCAAAGTTATCCGGAAATGCTGAGTATATATGTGTTGAATGCATTTTGGCATAGGTTTTTTTTAGAATGCGAAAAGTAGACGCACGATTAATTGAAAAACCGGAAACATACGTTATTGGTTTTTTATCGTTACCTGTCCATTTAGAGAGATTTTTGTGGATTGTTAAATTAAACGACGGATGAAAGAAATTAGTCTGGAAATACGAAATTCCAGACAGACGCTAATTTATTTAATTTATTAAGTCAATTTATTTTAATTTTACTTATATTTCAACATTCTCTACTAGTCCTGTTGACCAGGAAACTTATTCTTTTATTCCTAATAACTGTATTTTCTCTAAAGTAGAATCTCTTAACCTTGAGCCGATTTACTTTTCAATTCCATAGATTTATGAATGCGTTGTTTTCTCTATCGTTATTTTATATTATAATATAATAAGTTACTAAAAAACTTTATACCCTTTTCACCTCGTGTGAAAAAATTTTATATTGTTTAATTCAATCATCTGAAATTTACATAATTAGCTAGAAAGTCAGACTTGGATAATAAAAATATATGAAATATAATATCAGCATTATTTTGTAACAATAATGTTGTTTATAATAAACATAAAACTATAAATATTAAAAAATTTTTAAACATATTTTACATACAACGTTTTTTCCATTTACTTAATAAATGACGGAAAGGAAAATACAAAGAAACAGCAGAGTTAATTTGAAAATTTCAGACTAGAGTTTTTAGCGAGCTTTTAAATTAAGATAGTCGATCTCAATTCTGAGACTTCAAGTTGTCAAGTTCAGAAATTGTTCTTGAAGCAAAAAGAACGCGGGGGCATTAAAAGCGGTGCTGAGTTGAAATGCATTCGCTGCGCTTGCCCGAAGCCATCCCTGATCTCTTTTCAAATATTCCAGATTTTTTTGTAGTAGTGTCGTTTTTAGCGATGGCGTGTGTGCCTGTGTGTGTGCAGTGCGCACTTTCTTACGTGTGCATTCTGTGCAGAAAGCAAGATGGTCGAGGTGTACTTTTCTGGACAACAACTACGATAAGTATCATATTTCACTTCACTACCATGAACCACAATTTTTTTACAACATAACTAAATCTCGACAATCTCCTATAACCACGTGTCGAGCGGGAAAGCGAGTCTATCTTGCTTCATCAATGTTTGGTGTATAAAAAAATTAAAATTACTTTGCCAGTAAGAGATGTAAAATGGATTAGAAATTACGCTAGAAAGATAATTATAAACAAGGAGGTAAACAACATAATTGTTTAGCGTAACATGATGTCTTATTAATCTCACGAATACACCATTATAACACCAAACATCGTTTTAAAAATGTTGTGATAAAAAAATTAAAGTAACTTTTCCTCAGTTTCTATTCATATCTCTCGAAATTCGGTACAAGATAATAGAAATAATGCTGTATAAAGTTTTTGTTACTTTTCGCTGTTACTTATGTGAATTTATTAGACATGCGTACTATATACATTCTCCACACAATTATCATGATACAATCACGGCTGTCATGAAGCATTTTCGTCAGTGAAAAAATTGATGCATTTTTCGCAATTAGCCAAAAAGTACATCAATTCATAGTTGTAGTAGAGATGGGTAACATGTTATGTGACTGTTTAATGAATACTTACCATTTTATTGATCTTATATATATATTATAACTTCTAATTATATATAAATAAAATATAATCAATATTATATTCTCTCTGCCTTTTACCCAACTCTGTTTATAAAAAAAAAAACATCATAAGCTTTAATGCACAAGCATATATGATCCCGATATTTTATTCATACACAGCATTATTTCTCATTAATTATTAAGCAAACTTCCGATTTGTTTGGCAAATGAATAATTTTGTGGGTTGAATTAGCAACGGAGAAATTGAAGATTAATAATTAATATAACGCAGGTTTATGATATTGCAGTTTATTATTAGTCTCATAGAAAAAATAATCTTGAGTTTGTAATATAATTTAAGAAAATGCAAATTTTCATAATTTGCATACGTTATGTAATTATCATAAATAATGCTGGTATAAATTGTTGAAATTAGCATATCGCGGTTGCTCCCGTAACCTCGCAATATCGTTAACTCAAGCCAAAATATTATACCGAATATATATGTGTAGCTAATTATATCATACGTGTTATTGTAGCTATGTTTACTGTTCCTCCCGCGCAAAATTCTTCCTGGTGAAGCGTAGCATGTTCTATCGCTAGGTCTCTCGAATGATATATCAAGTATCAAATTTACGAGGTTTCCTAAGATCACCGACAATATATATATATATATTTATACACATATATACTATGCGCACTCTTCTGCCGACACATGCCTTCGATATCCTTTTGATGTCGAATCGAATTTCCACGTGCAACATTTACAAGCCAATACCGGCACCGACGAAATTGCTTTTGGACGTAACAGGGGCAAGATGCAAAAGTATGTAAAAAGCGAAACACTCCAGTGTTAGCCAACAAACATCACACAAACAAAGTACGGCGCACACTTGCACGCGTGTACAGATGGAATAGATAAAGTAATGGTTACCTGGAACTGTTGCATCGGGTAGGCCATCATTTGTGCCGGTGGCGGTGGTGGCGGGGGTGCGGCTTGCACCCCTGGGGGTGCCGTGACCGTCGTGGCGTGGTGTGGTGGTAACTGTGGTCCCCCAGGTAATCCCTGACCCCATCCTGCTGCTGTGCCAGCAGCATGGACAGCACCCATTCCCATTCTATGTTTGTAAAAATGCATAATTGTCAAATCGAATAATTTTACAGAGCATTATACATTGCAAATGCTAGGATTAGTATTTTGCTTGATATAATATTAACCATGTCGCAAGTATATTATATAATATTGTATTGTTAATATTTTTTATTGCAATTATCCAAGAAATTAATAAATGTTTAAAAACTAAATATTATATTTTGTGTTATCGGCTATGATATAATTTTATTAAAGATAATAATACACATTGACACTAAAATTATTTTGTGACAAATTTATCAATATAAATCAGTTTGAATTCTTGTATGATATTAAGAACTTATAATTATGAACAATTATATGTTCTTAATAATTTGTAAAGTTAATATGTAGTTTCAAGTTATTTCGATTAAAAATTTCCGAATTGCTTTATGATCTATCGATGCTGCAAAAAGATGGAGGAATGATATATTCGTGTTACATTTAAATTTCTGATTATTTAAAACTTCGTCGTCGAAAACTTGAACTTATCTCGCGTGAAAAAGCTTACCCCATATATTGCGCCTGTTGATATCCAGCGAACTGTCCGTAGGTATATCCCTGCATGCCTTGAAGAAAGCCACCAGCTTGCATTTGTGTCGCTGTCGTGGGATAAGATTGGGGCGGATACCAGTATCCTAGTTGTCCAGCACCGCCGACGCCACCGACGCCTCCGACACCCGCGACGCCCGCCGCCGCCGCGGCGGCAGCTGCCGCCGCCGCGTAGTATGGGTACGTCGCCGACGATAACGCCTGAAAGAGCACAAAGATCAATGAAATAGAAAAGAGCAAGAACATTGTCTGGATTTTATACTTAACGATGTCGATAGGGTCAGGAATGGTAATTTCGTTCCGTCGAAGATTTGTGTGGTCGTTCACTTGAAATGGGCGACGCGAGAATTTCAACGCGATCATTTCATTGCCGTCACGTAAATTATTTTTTATTATTTCGCTGTTCCTCGCGTGAACTCATTCATTCTTTTACGGTGCACAATGTGAAGTCAGATCAAATTATTCCACCGAATTATTGTGAAATAATATATTTTGTAAAATATAACAGTTTGTTCTTTGTGCGTATGCAATTAATTTTTATGATAAAAGAAAATATATTTCTTTTCTGTTTTTACAATAATTCACTTGTCATCTAATAATATTTAAATAATGTTAAAATTTTCTTCCAAAATTCGTGATATGAAATGAGGAAGCAATATTAAGGGAATGATGTGATCACAATTGTCGAATAAGATATTTAAACAGTGATTTTTTGCTAGTTTTGCTTCTAAGAGGTTTATTGGAAATAATATGCAGCTATTATGCTCTTCATTAAACCGATACGATGAACTGGGATATCACGCAAACTAGTTCGATTCCGTTGAATACGAGAACAGGGTATGGCAGGATACGTACTAACGTGATATCTCAGCTCCTCTGGGAGAAGCGCGTTATGGGAATAGAGATCAATTAGAGCGATGTCACGGGCCGAGTAGCAGTGGATGGATGCACGGAAGTACTATCGGGGAGTGCGAGAGGGTTTGGGAAGTACTTCGGGTACCATTCCCAGATCGGGCGTACCTACCCATCCTAACGGAGCTAATTGCTAAGAGACCCGGCCCGACACACTTCGCAGAGGCACCTGAATAGACCGGAATCTTGCCCGATTCCCTGTCCTCTCTCCGTTTCCGCCTTTACTCTTTCGCCGGACTTTCATGTCATATACCGATATGCCGACAGAGACACTTTAGCCGCGCGAAATCGGAAGAAACCGGTCGTGATCCGATAACTACTTCCTTCTTTGAACGCTCTTACTTCTTTGAGACGCGAGTATTCATTATTCAGTTTCAGTGACACGTATAACAACGGCAAGCTTGAGCTTTATATTTATATCGAGGAATCTGTCGCTCTCTGCATTCATCGCTTTGACACATGCAACTATTGAAGATTAGATTTGATATTAATGTCAACATATACTATTCTCTTTCAAACAATTCTGACTCTCTGTAATATAGTCGCTCTTGTGATTCATATTCACTGATGCACGTAAGGCCACTGTTTTTCCTTTCATACATTGCATCTAAAAGAAAATCGGCGATAATGCTTATTCATGAAATAAAGTAGAAAAATTCTCTCGGTTTGATACGAGCAGCGATGTAAATGTTGGAGAACACGGAGGAGGGTGAAATTTCACGTCGAAACTGTCCTTCTAGTAGAGCGGATAAAAGGAAAAGATAGAGAGAGCATTTACCTGTCCAGTTTGTTGAGCATTATTAGGATCTCCACTTTCCTTGCCCCAACTGCACTTTACCGTTTGGCCGTTGATGTCTGTGTTGTGTACCGCTACGATGGCGTGCGTGGCCGACTCCTTGGTAGAAAACCTGAAATCGAAAGAGACGGAGGGATTCAAGTCTTTTGTTAAGACGCGCGTCTTTTGACGTCAATATTGGTGTTGGTGCGACGCGATGGTGTGTGCAAAAAGAAAAATCTCCGGAGCAATACTCTTGCCACAAGTTAAACCGGACCTTATTATAGTAGCTTAACGAAATGGTCTTTGCGACTAGTGCAGTTTAATTTATGCGAGTTTATTGCGCGCACGAATGAGCACGGTAATTGTGAGTCTCGACGAATTTAGATTACTCCAGATAGGCATTCAATGTTAAATTCTACACACTGATTACGCGGGTTTAGTTTCTAGTTTGCTAAAATAATATTATTTTGGATGAACAAACGTATATTGTTGTTATCACAATACATGATAGAAACTTATACTTTAACATCATGTTCTAGCAATATTTCACAAATTAGAAACATAAAAAAGAGAACAAAATGTTGAATTTGTCTGACAGTATTTGTATCGTGTTTTCGAGATATATCTGTCATTTCTGTTACATGATAACTTAAGTAAAATACTAATTATAGCGCACAGCGCTTTTCAATTATTCAAAGCATCCATCACTTTTCGGATAAATTTGATCAACTTTGTTCGGAAGGGCGGGGACTAGAGTTTTTGAAAATCTGATTAGAGCACGATGAATTCGGCGGCAGGGTGGCAGGGAATTATTGAATTTATCGAGGATTAGGTCACTTTTAACGTTCGCATTCGAGATTACACAATGGCGACTTCGTCCATAAGTTCACCCCCTTCCCATCTATCGAGCTTCCGTCCACGATCGTTGAGTAGGACGAACGATGGTCATCGTCAGCAACCCCCCGCCCCCCCCCCGCCCCTCTCTAAGACCGTACCTCAAGCGATAAGCAGCGGCAGATAAGATTCTTTCTTTCACCCGAGAAGAAAAGACCTCCTTCCCTTATCCACCCTCCCGTCTTGCTTTCTCGCTGTACCTTGCAGTAAGTCCATACGTCATCCCGAGATATTCGTTTCCGGGTTCCACGGAAGAACAGAGGGAGGAAGAGCAATTAGACGGAAGATATCTGAACGACGGACATTGTCCAGGGGTGGCGGAACTGTGGCAGACGTACGAAACGGTAGAGGCCATCGTATCGGATAAGGATGGACAAGGATATCGAGCAGCGGACACGAGGGAGAATAAAGGTTAGAAAGAAGAAGATACGTAAGAGAAGGTTTATTGTGTCCTTCTTCCGTCCCTGTTTCCCTCTAGGCTTCACCCTTCCTCTCTCTTTCTCTCTTTCTCTTATCGCTCGTTCTAGAGCAACCGTCCTACTCTTTCGGCAGTCTTTTCTGAGGTAGGTCACGGATTTCTCATCGTCGTTAAGGTGCTGAATTCGCTTTCAGCAGATATAAATGCTTAGCTGATTTCTCGTCACGTTCTTTTTTTTTATGGCTTGAAAATATCGATATAGACACGATCGCCTGTGTAGCAAAATTTTTAATTTTTATTTACGGTAATTAATCTCTTTGTTTCCGTACATAAAATTATTGACAAAACATGACTTTCATTAAAGAATTTAACAATTCTTTATTAATGTTTTTGAAACATAAATAAAATTGATTTCGTCAGGTATGGGAAGTTGAACTGAAATATATGATCTGTGCGAATGTAATGGGTAGATTAATGAAATGGCCACGATTCGAGCTTGATGAGTCCGACATGCTGCCATTGACCCGACATGTTCTCGCGTTTCGTGCCATAAATCACAAGCGACGGTGGGTATTGATGCGCCATTCATGCGATTTCCTAATATTTCGTAAAATCTCATTTGATGATTCGCATTATGCTGGTACCAATCATCGCGCAATGATTTTGAGTAAAATTTCCTCAAGTTTTGCTGTAACAACTGTATTACACGCTTCAAATCCAAAATCCAATCACTTTATGCAAATGTATCCTTTGTGTACATACGATGATTCTACCTGGTTGGCCTTAGGCCAGATGTTCGATTTTGTGATAAATTTATCCGGACAGTTGGTGTAAGCACATCATCAGCCAAACATAATATATGTATGGTAATCTAGCGTAATGGCTTGAGGGTGATTGGTTAAATAATAGATTTCAATAAGACCGATATGACTTTTCCTAACAAAAAATCGATTATTATTTTACTTTATACAAAACATACGCTCTATTAAAATACACATTTATTTCTAGAAAATGAAATAAAAATAATTACGTATTTTTGTTCAATATTCTGGAAAGTATTATTACATTTTCATTACACGGATGAATCGAATATTTAAGCAAGGAACACAAGGATAGTAAAAGTAAAAATTTATATAAGTTGTTATTATTACAATATACCCTCAAAGAATGCGAAAATTCAGATTTGACTTAATTTTACAATAACGTATGGTAATACATAGTATATTAAGTTTCTGTCCTAGATTCCTTTTTTTTATAAGACGGTAAAAAGCTTCGGTAATTAACGAAGTTTGATTATATAATCAGTGAAATGGTTTCAAGGGTTTCATACTAAAGTTCCGTTTAATTCCGTTTAATTCTTCACGAGAATTGGCCTTAAGTGTTCTTTGTGGAGTCTGGTGATCGATAAATCATTTTGTAATTTAAACGGCGATAGAGTAAAACGACTTTTAATTACGACAATTCATTAAGATATAGAGAAATAACCCGTGAACCTTACATTCATTTATTAGAAGAAAAAATTGCGGTAGATAAGTAAAGTTGTATATTTTTGACGTAACAAAAACAAGTAAATATTTGAAATTATTTTAAACACGTTTTTTTTTTCAGAAAAAAAAACAGACTGTTTTTGAAGCAACGTAGATTATTAAATAAATCAGAGAATCTGAGCGCATTTCTATTTTAGATTAGAACAGTATCTAAGAAAGATTGATTTTAGGTTAATAAGAGTAAATGCTGTCAGTCAATTTTAACTGGACTATTTTCGTAAATATGTAAAATTATGTAGACCGCGCAAAAGATTAATGAATTGACTAATGCGATCTGCGAATATCGTGCTAACTTTATAACAAAAAAGAATAACTGGAGCGGTTATTATTTTCCATGACACTATTGTAAAAGCTACAATGAATGTAGCGAAATAATTAGTATATTGTGGCAATGTGATTCTATAGTCAATCTTATTATCAAATTATAAAAATATTTATATTGGCTATTCAGTTACAACAAATTACAACAAAGAATAATATTAATAATCATATATATTCACGTGTACATATATACATATACATATATGTATATGCGTAAACTAATTTTATAAAAATATATCACAAGTTTAAACTTAAATATAATAAGGAGCGCGTAAACTTAATTCGGTTTTCTGAAATTTTTTTCTTTTTTAAAAACGATTTCCTAAATAATGCCGATTTATCAAGGATGGGCAAATTTGAAAATATTTGTACATTGTGAATATATTTTAATGTAATCATTATAAAATGCATATTTACCTGATAAAAGCGTAGCCTTTGTCCTTAAACACTCGAATTTCTTGGATGGATCCGAAGGGCGAGAAAGTTTTCTGCATGAGTTCTTCTGTTAAACCATTGGTTAAACCGCCGCAGTATACCGTGCAGTTGGTCGGACTACTTTGATTGTAAACTTCATCGAACGTCAACGGCTTTGCATTCGCTGTGAGACAAAAAAAATAATACACTTTAATCTTCATTTACTTGTATAACCTGTTGAGAGAGGTCTAAGAAAACTAGTTCAAGCGTTAATAATCATAGCTATATGACTCCTGAATATTAATTGTTATACGGGTCTTTCTTGACTCAGAACATAAACTCATAACGAAATACAGTGATAAATATTTATAAATTTATATACGGAATTCTTACACATCGCAATGTAATATGGAAGAACATGAAATATAGTTTAAAAATAATTTATTGCGAGAGCTCAATTATGGCTTGAGCTAACGAGTTTTGTGTTATGAATTTTTAGATTATATTTGCTACAAGTTATTGATGTTGATTTTGTTTACGCCAGGAGATTAATTACTCTTAGCAAATATAAAATTCAAAATTGTGTAGAGAAGTTTAATAAGTTTACTTTAGATGTATATATAGCGCCCACTATATTACAAGCTGTTTTAATCGACGTCAACGCACCAATTTTCCTCAATTGCGCTTAATTTCAAAACTCTATCAATTACATCAAAATTCTGAAAATGGGATGCTGCTTTCATAAATGTTATTACGCGTCAAATATTAATAACAATGTTTGTAAATTACGACAACAAAATTATTCCTTGATCAAGGAATCGTTTCGGGAAATATTAGTTGCTGTGCCCCATCGCAGCGTTTATTTTGTTATCAATCAATGCGCGGCACAGTCGTGTTGTTGAAAAGCATAACTCCTGCTCGTTCGCAGTCATGATTGGCGTATAAAGAATGAGCAGCGTTGTGAAGCGGAGAGTTACGCGGGCATTCATCAAAAAACGATCAGCACACGGCGTAATGATTATTCCGTTTGCAACATCCAATGGCGATCGGATACGATCCCGATAGCAATATAAGAAACAACACGCACGTGAGGGCCTTGGGAAAGCCATTATTGAAAGTATCTACTTTCCTCAACGCGATAGATCTCTCATATATCCTTTACCTCTTCTCTCGCGCCCTCCCCCCTTTACCCCGCGGCATTACTTTTACTGATACTACGAAAGAGGTCAACCGGATTTCACGGTGTGGTCGGAGCGAGACGCGAGGAGCTGCTCGAGATATCGAACGCCAATGCCAAAGAGGTTGAATCCCGTCAGCTAAGTTTACGATCGTACGGGGGCTTAGCCTATACGGTTCAAGCAGGCTACGGGTGTAAACGCGACCGGTAAACCACGGCCTGTAATTGCCTCGTTCGAGGATGGAAGGTTTTCAGAACGGCAGAACGTCCCGTTAAGAACTTACCGAGGGACGTTCTCTTCTTTTCTCAAAGCTCGGCATTATCTCTTTATTGCTTGGTGAACGTTATTCTCAGTATTCCCGGAATGTCGGCGCAGCTTGCCCGCCTCCCGTCGCCGCGGCCGCCGCCGCCTACGGTCGGCTTTAAAAAATTTTGTTTGTTCTAGAATGCTTATTTCGCAAAAAGAGAGATTGAAATATCTGCACTCCTGGCGCTTGCGAAGTCGTGAACTTTTTACGGTTCTACTTTCTTTGATCGCCGATCGTTTCGCAAGTTAATAGCTGAGAATTATTATACGACAAAATGTGTAACGAATCAATGCATTATCGCGACACGGTAGCTGATTAATGCAATATTATTTCTACGAGTCATATGATTGCAAAATTTATTCATTACGCGAAAAAGATATTTTCAAAGTAAATTAAAAATTTCCCTCAGTATTTCTAACACAATTCATAATATTATGAATAATATTTATCCTTTTATCAAAAAGAAACCAGATAACTGTGCGAAAATCGTAATTTGTGTCCTTTCATGATTATAAATGTACCTACATTATATCATCGCACTTGAACATTTATGCTGTACACATAGATTGTATACTATCTTTGTATTTTCATTGTTAGTATTCATGATAGTTGAGTTAAGAATTATGCACATTATATACATTATACTGTGAGTGTGTATGTGTGTATAATTATTTTACAAGATCTTTAAATTAGCAAGCATTTTATGTCAAGATGCAGATAAATCATATCATTCATTCAAAAAAGATATGTCTATCTGTAATATGTCTAACTGCTGCAGTTTTATAATCCTACTCAGAACATGCAAAGTTTTTCGTTATATATTACGATCAAATAAACTTATCAATCACGAGAAATTCGGTTCCTTAAAAAAAGTTTTAATTCATCATCATGTTTTGTTTATCTGTTTATTGTCAGATTCTCGTGAAAAATATAATTTTGGCTCGGATAAGTGAACTGAAATGCGCGAATAAATAATTTTGATAAAGTCTCGGAACACACACAAAACCTATCTTTGAATATATGTATATAATAATCGTTTTAATACTTTATTCTGGCACAGGATGTTTATAACGAATATATGGCACCGTATTTTAAGATGATGTTGGATCTATATCTCATATCCTCCTTTTAGAACTGTAATAAATTGCCTTCAGCGGAATATTAATTTTATATTGGATTTTAAGCGACACGAGAAGCTGTCACTGCTTTTTTGTCAATACTTGTCCGCGCTATGGACGTAGTTTTCGAGATTTAAGAGAGAAAGAGAGAGAAAGAGAGAGAAAGAGAGAGAGAGAGAGAGAGAGAGAGAGAGGAGAAATCGAGATTCAAGATATCGGGGATCGATTGGAAGAATTGCTCCCGACGTTTTGAAGCGGTTATATCGAGAATATCTGGTTGAAAAATTGAAGAGCTATTGTAGATCTATGGCGATGGTTTTCGTATGGAGTGGATTCCATGAAAGAGAAAAAAAGATTTCAAAGAAAGATTGCGAAGATGAAGTCGATTCGGACGTGGAATGATACTGGGTGAAAGAATAACTATACGATTGTATTTTTATCGAAATTTATCACACTGAGCTTTTGATTGATTTTGATATGACACGTAATATACCAGCAATACATCCAAATGAGAATCAGAATGAACAGTGTCATCTATAAACATAAAATCATTATACGTAGATTTGTATTTACATTTATATTAGGCATAAATAGCTGTATCAGTTTGATGTAAGTTCCAATGTCATTTAATTAGTCACAAGTTTTTAATTAATATCTTATAGAAAATATAATATGAATTTTTAAATAAATTTCTCATTATATGCACATATATATTAATGACAGTTTTCGTATTAGTTAAAATATAAAGTTAAGTTAAAAGAATGTAAGTAATAAAAACGAGATATGGTACTGGCTCACAAAATTTTTTAGAAAACAAAACAATTGGCGAAATTTGATGATTTTGATGTTTTATCTTATTTTGTGTAATAAATAATAAAATTTTGTTATAAATGTTAAAATTCCAATGCACAGAATATAACAGGAACTTTAAGTTTTCAAACTCTGGCCTTATTTCCCTCTGCGAATTCTTAATATTTTAATCAAAATATTCCTCTCTCTCTCTCTCTCTCTCCCCTCGAGATTGGGCTATACCGATTCAAACTGATTTGATTCCATTGAATATGCGATATTCCAATTTAACCCCTCAGGCATGACTTTCTCGACGTTTCCATTTTAAGTGGTCGACTCATGCATCATATACGCTAAGGTCTTAATACGTACCCAACCCTAACGTGATTGCACGACTGGCACAATCTTGAAAACGCTATTTACCGACGTATTATAGTCGCAGTCACACACCGTCGATATGTTTAAAGTTCGACGTTTTCGCGCTTGCAGAAATTACGTGTCAGTTTACGCGCGGCAATAAAAGTAAGTAACTACTTTCGAGTATTGAGCACGTAATAGCGTATAGTAGCAACGATATTACACATTATTAAAAATTCTGCAGGAATTTTCCTTTAAGCTTCCACCGACTAACAATCCACATTACGATATTGCGGATCAAACAAGAATTTGGCTGACAAGAAAATATCCAAATTCGCTGGTTCTGTCAGGTCACTTTCGCTCTTCGTAAATGATCCGTGATTTATGATCCCTCGGACGTGCCTGGTCGAAGATCCGCCATTACGGAAACAGCCTGTAGTTCTAGATTCGGCTCATTAGGCAGCTGATTACGTGGACGTGCCTAAATCGAAGTTCTATATACGTCAGGTCAATGGCGGCTCCGGCGTATTCCCCGTGAAACTTTATTCTTATCTAGCGGGAACCACTTGGCGATCGAATAACTAGATTTATCGCGCGAATCTAGTAACTTTTTACTTCACTGAATTTCCGATAACTCGCCGCTCCCGAGAGCCGGGAGATGAAAGATCAACAAGAAATTCGGGGGTAAACTCGAAATTTTCTACCGACCGCGTTGGAGTCCGGACGCGTTAGTTCCGACCTTAAGTAAAAAAAAGGGAGCAGAACACTGAAGTGAGAAGGGGAAAAAAAGGAAGGACGAGATGGCTTTAGACCTCCGCAATATCTCCTTGCTCTTTCCTTCTCCCGAAAGGGAAGTTTCCACTTTTCTCCGTTTTATGGCGGATGGAATCTCCAGTGGTCGACGATAGAACTCGAATGTACGTATCTCGTGCCCCCTTAAATAACGCGGGTACTTGAAGTTTCGTTGGCACCGGTCACCCTAGCAGTGCGCCAATATTCGTCCCGACTAAATTCATGGTAGCGGGTACTAAGTGGACACTGGCTTGTCCCCGTGGCCATTCTCCTTTTTCTTATTCTCGGACATCCGTGGATATTTGAATAATCAATGCTCGAACTGACGCTGCATTTGTAACTTTCTAGTGGTTTATGTAAATCAGGGCGAACTGAGCGGAATGGATGGTTTCTTGGTTCCCCTCGCACAAATACTTTGTCCGTTTCCTATTTGGATTATTGTTGCATTATCCACGACGTTACAAAAATGAATTTGTATTTAAGCCATTTGTTCGTGTTAAGTTCGTGCCTGGATATATGTCTAGCGATATTAGATTCTTAAAAAAAAATTATGCAGGTAAAAATTGCAAGAGTAAAGTACGTAGTTTCATAAGATATATATGTGAATTTAATTTCACAATTAATTTTTCATGTATTTATCACTCTTTTTTTATATTTACCTTATATTGTTAAATCATATTTGCGTGTTTACTCAATTATCTATACATGTAATTTTAAATTAATAAACAGATGTTGTTAGAATCTTTTCCCAACAAGTAGTTACATTAGCGGAGAACACGAGGGGGAAAATATTGAATGAAAAACTGTGCACGTATATAGAGGTGCACATAAACTAAGAAAAATTGCATGTAGTACAAGAAAGTAATGAAATGCGAAATATGCGAAGTATAAATGGGGGTATTATGGACAAAATTTGATGGAGAAACGTTGTGCATACAATCACCGACTTCCATTTCTCTTATAAGAAATCTGAGCACTGATTCACTCGGATGATAATAACCAAATTACATAAAAATATCGATAAGAGTGAAAAATTAAATAACGAGAGATATGAAAAATAGAGCGAAAAGAGTGGAAGGAAGATTCGATTTTCTTTTACCTTGCTCACTGTACAATTCCCCTCTCATTCTCTTCTTGCCGTACCTTTATTCTCTTTGTTGTATTCCTTTAATACCCCTCTCATTCAATTTAGAATATATCAAGTCCGATAAGACTTTTCAAACAAGGGGAAGTATACGAGCATGCATATTAAAGCCAATGTATACAAATTGTATTGTAAAACGTTACGACATAAAAAAATACTTTTAACAATATTAGAACGACGTTACTACATACGCATATACGTGCATATGTCCCGAGGTGCGCACTCTCTCGGTATACATGTATGTACGTACATAAAAGACCATATCATACAAGTCTACCAATTTAGTTGAATACCACTAGTTATACTATAAACAGCAGTTCACTCTCGTAATTTTCAAACAGATAACAGGAAACATTTTTGACAACAAAATACGAATATAGAAACACTTATTTACGAATAAAAATTATGGAATTTATTTCAATGTACGCGAATGATATTGATAATGCTACGTTTATTATTGTTTCATTCTAAGCGCTTATTAATGTGATACGATGTGTTAAAAAAAAAAGGTGGACGAAAGAGAGAACGGCTGTGTACATACGAAGAAAAATTGGAGCGATAAAATATTACTTTAAATCAACATGTAATTAGTGTCGAAATGACAGCTGCTTTATATTCCCCCGGTTGATCTATCGTAATATTTTACAGCTGCAGTGATATATAGCAGTGCTGATATTTTTCTCCACGCAACAATGTATACAAGTATGAAGAGTGAAAGTGGAAAGATAAGAGAATGATTAATAATTATAATAGTAATAAATACAACATAGATAAGTAAATATAATAATAATGTTAAAGGTATTTGAAAGGTTGCAAAGTATAATTATTTAAAAAGAGGTAAAGAAGTAAGAAAAAAGTATGAAACATATTTTTAATAAAGGGTAAATTAGATAACGTTCGTAGCTAACTTGCTTTGATTGTAGTACACTTACACACTTGTCTATGTTCACACCACCTCTCTCTTTCTCTTTCTCTCTTTTCTTTGCTACTGGCCTTAACTCCTCACGTATCATCCTCCTGCAAAATATCCGTGTTAAAACGACACGTGCAAAAAAAATGACGTAGCGACGATTCGTATGGAATATATTCCTATAGAATTGATTATGATTGATTGAGTGTCACGATAATTATCTGCGATATTTGCAGTAAACAGTCTTGCACGCAATAATTGTTAGTTAACCATTCATCGACAGTATTCTGATAATTGGTTGATCTTTGTTTTTACGTAATGCATATTATGTTAAAACGGTTTCTAAGTTATCTCGATGTTTAATCTTTCAAATAAGTATTTTGTTGCAATGGGGCTGTTAGAAAAAATATTGAGAGATTTAGTGGAGGTCTTGTTCAATGATGAATGAGCCAAACCGAGTTGACGTTAGATTTGTACGCCGAAGAATTCGATATAGGTATTAGTCAAGCGTAAATTCGCGATACAATAAGGTATATGAAGAATGGCGGAGCAAATGCTTTCGATCATGAGGGCTTTGTACAAATGTGCTACATTAAATGAAGTCTACGTTTGAATGGATTTTCCCCTTTCTTCTTATCCCACTCGCTTACCATTGTGAGGATAGTTTGTACATCCTTATGCCGCTACGGCACTAACGACAATTTAATGGATCTCCTCATAATGACAAAAACTGGGTATTTCCTGACCAGTTTCTCCTATCTCTCAAGATTACGCTATAAACTGTACGATGCGTCTTTTTATGGACAGTATAACCGAATATCGACGCACGATGAGATTGCGTGTAAGTTATAACTTTTACTATCTACTTAAACGTATAGCGTTATAATGATATTACTTTCAATTAAGTTTTAATTAAGTTAAACTCTAATTAAAGCTAATTAAATTAATTTCGAGTTTACGTGCTCGTACATCAACAAATATTTTGTATATTCTAATGTTGTCAATACACTTATTTTAAATCACATTATTTTACGTTTATGTTTTATTTTATTTTATGTTTATAATATTATCATTAAAGATTTGAGGCAAATCAATTAAAATCTATCTTTATGAATAATTACATAATAAATATTTAGAAATACTATTATATAATTATTATTATTTTTACTTCAAGCTACTTACATATTATTAGTTATCGAATTACATAAAAAATATATAAGGAAAAAATCAAGAGTCAAACAAATTATAGAAATCATGCAAAGGTAATATTAAGTTCTTCATATTCGGAATATTGCATAGATTCGCACAAATCAAATTTCACGAAGACGCATGATGCAAATACATTTGTTGCAAGGGCATATACCACGTTAAAGTCTATATCTTCAAGTACACTCTAACAGTAAACACAGACGCGTGTGTTCTCCGCAGGGACATTATCGGGACTAATAAACCTGCGAGCTAAACCGCGGCTGCCATACTTTGCCAAGAAAGCTGAGTAACCGTGGCCGTTAAAGTTTCCGTATAATCTTGGGATAGGCGGTTTCGTTCCGAGAAAAGCTTTACTTCGAACCCCATGCTCACACTGAAGTTTGAGCAGCATCCAAATCTATGCGAAAGGGTTACTTGCTTATTATATATGGCTCTTGTTTTGTACTTCCTATATTTTCTATCCTATAATTATTATTGTGCCCATAATTAATAAAAGTTATTCGAGTTTTACTCTGTATTCAATCGTACAATATAAATTCAAATTTATATTGTAATTTGTGACGATTTAATATATTTTGTTTCGAGAATTGAGAAACATTATTGAACAGTTTAGATATTGTTCGATCTTATTTTATATATCATTTTTTATATTCTTTGTTTCAAGATAATATCGTAGCCGAATAGTTATATGTGACATACATATTTATTTAAAAAAGAAATGTCAGTTCTGATAAATATAAAATATACAAAATAAGAGTGATTATAATCATATTGTTCGTATGCAATTTATATACTATTAAATAGAAATTTTCAGCTAAAATAACTTCAGCTGAAATAAAAAAATCAGACCGTCTTCAGCGACGAAATACGGATTTCTAATCGAGATGTTTTCGTCGTATTCAATCACTGTGATATTCGGCGCTCGAGTTAGTTTCTAGAATCGAGTCTAGCATGGTGTTTCCCTCCTCTGGTTCGTTCTCTCGTTCTCTCCGAGTCGGGCCAAGCCAAGATTTGTAGTCGCCGCATAAATTCGAGCTTTCTCCCTTCTCAGACTTGTCCTAATAGATTGGCGGCCCCGATAAAGACGTCCAATACGTACGTGTGTATTTAGACACTCTTGGCTTCTGCATTAATAACGCCTGATTCGAATCAATTCGTCTTAATCATTTTATTGCTAAACATTTGTGGAAGCCTGTTGGTACGCGTAATAAATCGCGGTTTATGATATCGCTCATCCGGAATAATCATGCAATTAGAAGTGTGGAATGTGTATAGCCTTGATACATAGACCGCCGCTATACGTATAGCTACGACGTGTGGTATTGAAGATGAAAGCGGTTTTGCGTCTTTCAACCGAAATAGCGCTTGTAATTAATATGCGGCAATCTAAAGGGTCAACAATTTCATTAAATTTTCTTTAGAATACTTACGTATATTTGCGTTGCACGAGCACGAATAAGAGAGGCGGAATTCGATATCTTTTTACCGTACATTTTTTTGTGAATTACTTTCCTACTTGATCAATCAGTCGCGAATCATCCTATTAGGTGAACCGTCTCGATAATCTGCCACGTGGATTTTTTGCGAGGATCGAGGACCGAATGTATAAACGGTGCAAGGAACACAATCGAAGATAAGCAGACGCAAAGGTGAGCTGTTTTAGATTAAGCCGGATGTAAAAAAAAAGAAAGAGAAAGAGAGAGAGAGAGAGATAAATACGGGGAGGAGACGAGGATAGAGACAGATCCGGACCGAGAGAGAAACTGATCCGAACGTTTAAAGAGCCACGGGGGTGTTCAACAGCGTTCCGCACTCGACGACGAAATGGTCTCCCACCTCGCCGAAACGGGAAAACCAATCCTCTCTCTGCACCTTCGTTCGCCTTTCGCCTATGTGCCTATATTACCTTCGATCCGCATCTCTGCAAGCCCTCGCCACCCTCCGCAGACGGCACCCGCCGCCGCTGCCTCCGTTACCACCGATCCAGCCGACCCCTTGCCGCACACCTCCATTCGTCCTCGACCCTCTAAACTCGACGTGTTCGGCACCTCCTCCGTTCCCGAACCTGATCCCGCCAAACTGTGCAGTATGTTCGCAGCAGGCGGCAGCCCTCAGGAATTTCATTTCGTGTGCGAGGCTAATTATACGCCGAGCTTTTACATACGAGGCTGTCGCTATTTTACTATGGGTCAGCATGGTGCATGGCTTTCCAAGTTGCGCGCTGTTCGTACCGCTATTCCTCCATAAAAATCACTATGATCCGTATCCAGTGTTCCGATTACACTGTATATACTAGAGGAAGCAATAGGAGACAATTATGTGAACGAAAGCGTGCACGTAATGAATTTCGTAAACAGGCATAGAAGTTTGTAATGATATATCGCGATCGCTTTTCTTTATAATACAAAATTAAGACGGAAAAAATATGTAATAAGGGGAAGATTTCAATTCAAGAATATTACGATCTATTTCAACGCGATCTTATCGTCTTATCGAAGCAAGACTGAGGAAGGAGAATATTGTATCCGAATATAGCATTGCACGGCGAGATACGTGTGCACTTACAGGATTACGCGCAAGGATTTCGGCCAGCTAGTGAGGTTCATACTGTCGTGAACGTATGTTCGTGTACGTTACGCAAATTGTCATATTCATCGCGAGCTCGGAACTGGAAGACCGTGTCGCCGAGATGCTCGTAAAAACACGTTAACCAGACAACTGTATTACTGTTAGATTGGTCTTGGTTCCGAGGTGCTGATAGTAGTGATTGCTTGGTCGAGGAATCGGGGTTGGGTTAGTGGTTGCAGCGGTGACTCGCTCGGCAACTACTCACGAGTTACTACTACAAACATTGAGTCTCTTTCTCACTCTTTTTCCTGTGTGCTCGGTCTCCGGCGATCTATCTTTCCATGCGGGTTCTCGCACCTACGTCGCTCATCCCTTTCTAAAATCACCGCCTTATCCGCCCTCGCGCTTGTCTACCATCATTTACTTTCGACCACTTTCACGATTAAATGGCCGCGAAATTGCGACTGTTTTACGTGAGCTGGATAGTCTAGTCCGCGGTAGCTTTACCGTGGCGGATTTTGAGAGAAAAATGTTGAGATGACTCTGAAATTCCGGCGAATTTTTCGTGTTTCCATCTAATCAATTATTTTACATTATTACTCGTAACATATGAATAACGAAAGAAATATATGAAGGAGACTGTACTAGATTTCCCTTTTCTTCATGCACAGCAGCAATCTTATCTAACGTGCCAATTTTATATATGTACTAAAAAGCTATTGGATAACATTGTTTTTTTATATTAAATATATGAAGGTAGTAAATCGCTATATGTCACAAATGTTGATGCGAGCCTACGTATTTTTAACTTCGGTTTTAATATCAGTATATATAATTTTTTAATCTAGACCGGGCTCTCTTCCCCTATTGTTTGTCCTTCCAATTTCTGCTTTGTCATAGTGCTATATTTCACATGTGTTTGCCGTAATAATTTTCCCTGGTCGATTCATATGTAAAAACGTACACGCTCGCTTCATGCATTTGTGCCCTTTGAAAGTGATGTATGATCTTGATTGGCCGAATCGTTCTGAAGTAGACGTCGTCGAGAGGACAAACGAGCGCCGATTTACATCGGAAATCCGGAGGCGAAATTGCGCGAGGACGAAGTAGGTTTATCGGCACGATTTGTATAATCGTCAAAGTTTTTGGGATTGAAGCAGGGCATACGCGTACACCGTCTCTTGAGTAAACTCGATCGATCTCGAGCTACGGAAATCTAATTTTACCAAGATACCGTCACTTTTGTTTGCTGACTGTCGGCGTAATATAAATGCGTATATAAGAAATTTTTATTTATTATTTTTATCAAAATGTATCTTTAATTTAATCATTCATTTGTTTGAATTCCTACATAAAATAACAAAAATAAAAAGAAAAATGTTTTAAATCGAGGATTTTACCGTACATTTTGGTCGCTCACTCACCAAAGAGATAATCTGCCAGCGGTTATATATTTCATCATTAAATGTATGATTTAAAAAACACAATTAACCATTCAGATAAGTCTCTACATATGTATATTGTAACATAACGCACTTCACAATATAATGTTATTTGAATAATAGTATTAAAATATCTTTAATATTCTAGTAAAATGAATTTATGGAAAAACAAGCAATGCATCTTTTATTGTGCATTATAATTACGCGCAACATTTATAATTGATTGTCACGTTGTATTTTATAAGTCAAATAAAATAATTTACATTATTTTGAATAACATTATACATGGAGTTATAAATACAACTTCAATAATAATAAAAATGCTTTTTTATTTATTATACGTCTTTTGTTTCTCTAAAAGTGTCTTATAATTTGCTTTTATTTACTCCGGTATTTAAACATGCCAGTATAATTAACCAAGTGAAATATTTAAACAGAGGAGTTTGTACTGAAAACTAACACAGCCATTATTATTCTCGGGACAATCATCGATATTAATTTCCGCATGCGTTCAGGCTTACTGGTGCTAAACGGCTCAGTCGATGCTATTCGATTGAAACGAAATCGTATTTTAATGTGCATTATATTTGCGCTAATATTTATTTCAACTTAAAAATCCACACTTCCCTGAGTCGCGTTTTCATTATTCGAACGAATTTCGAAACGCATGGATAAATCAATACGACAGAGTGTTCCGAATAGCTCTGAATTGCGGACGTGCAATAGGAAAGACCAAGTGTTTTAACGACCAAATGGATCTTGCAACGACTGACTGCTGTTAGTACACACAGCCAAGAGGAGATGCACGACCAGGATACGTTGCCTCTTGTGCGAAATACATCTCAAGTGTGGGTACTCCTCAGAACAATACCTACGGGAATCAGTGTAACATCCACAGTCTGGCTCGGAACATTACCTCTTTCGAAACGGGTCACTGAGAACGAACTCGGAGCAATTATAGTGACGACGAAAGATGTAGTCGTTTTCATCGACTTTTAATGTTTTCTGATCAATAACTGTTAAAGATGTAAGCTTATTGCGTAAGTTGAAAAATATAGAAAACAAACATAGCACTAATAATATTTGCAAAATTATATATAAAATCGATCTTTTTGACTTTTGTGGCGAAATAACGTTATTAATACTTTATATACAGACGTAGAAAGGCTTTTAATATCATAAACTGAAAGGAAATCGAAAGCAGTTTAAATTTAAATTTCGTACTTTAAATGCTATAAAAAAATGTCGATTCTAATAACAAGTGTATTAAGTTATATAAAATTTGGTAGAGATTATCGTATCTATTATCGTTGACAATATGTCTTTATTCGTTTGTGATGTTTCTCGTCGAATCTCGTGGTTCGTAAGAAAAACGAAAAAAGAATCGGAAAAAGGAAAAGAAAGAAAAGCGTGTCAAGGCTTTAAACCAACGCTAAGGGTCCCAACCTCGCCATGGATCAACTGTAAATGACAAAGCCTCCAATTTCCGTCAATTTATACAAAATACACGGTAGAAGTGCCTTGTCTATTTCTTAAACTTTTACGAGATATATCGCATTTTTCTATATTGACTAGTCGTATTGCGACGTAAAAGGCTGCGTTCTTAATTCGTATCACGCGCGGATTTCGTATTCTGTCCGAAAGTTTCACATCTCGCCGCATTATCGAGTCAGGAAGTCAGAGTGACCCGGAGATACTGGGGCAGAAGAAATTGCGGCTCATCTGTACGAGAGGCTCGCAAGCGTTGTGGGCATCCTTCGATTAGTTAAATCGTGCGAGTAATATAAAAAAAAAAACCGATTTAGCACGTATGATAATCTTGCCAAGGAGAAATAGGACAAGAAACGTAATACTCGTGCAAAATACATAATTAATTAATCTTGTTTGTAATTATGACCATTAGCAATTTGAAGGGGCGTAAATTTCCATCATGCATATATGATTATTAAACCAGAGAACAGCTACTATTACTCACAACCTTTAATCGAAATGACGATGTTTAACATCGCGATGTTATGATAATACGTTGTGTCACGATAATTAATATACACCATATCTGAACGGATAAACAAGATATTTAGGATGTACATCTATGCAGCTCATATATGATAATGGTGCATATGCATGATGGATATGCTCTGGTTAGTTGGACAATTTGTAGTCGTTGCTTAAAATGTAACAATTTACCAATCGATTATGGAAGACCATGTTTATTAATCTAAATTAATATAGAGTTGGGGCAATAACATGGCCAAACTTTCGGGCAGATCAAACTTTCATATGTGATTACTAATTTATATCAATATTCATCTATAAACTCAGTTATGATAGAAGTTTAGCCAATTCGATCACGATAGAATCTGGCTGTTAACAAACAAGTTCTGTTGAATATTTGAAGGATATTATTATATATGAAAAAATGAGCTTAAAAATTGTATAGGGATTGTATAAATCTATTTTAACTGATGGCTCTCTGTATTTGCTGCCTATAAAATGTGCTCTACGAGATTCGGCGTGTTACCGCATTCAATCCTCCGAATCAATTATGATGGCAATCGGGCATGATCAAATTTGCCAGTCTATGTTTAGTTATTACCAGCATTGCCCGGTGTCATATCCATGAAATACGATGATAAGATCCATTTCCATCATGTTATGGTTGTGTCAAGGTCTTTAGACTCAGCAAATTGCGTTACGTGAAGTTTGATGGATAATCCCGGACGACATGATACTAATCACGTTACCGGTTTGATATCAAAGTCAATTGGTTCTCTGCGTTCGTGCAGGAAGGATGTATCCGCGTCGCGGTCGATCGCAAAGAGTGCGATAATGCTTTGAAACGGGATACACGCGCGTCCTATGGCTCGTTTCCTAAGGGATATAAACTTCCCGTTCCACGGCAATTCCAACCAATTTACTATTCATGCTGCTTCAATGTACGCCCAGCCGCGGGCTGTTGTGATACGGGCAGCCAATCAAAAACTCTCGTCGGAACAACCGACCGGCTGGCCGTCGATGCAACAAGCAGAAACCTCTACTCACAGCCTAAAGCGAGGATGGACGGTCGGAAAATACAGGAGGAAACGATATACAGGAAGAAGAGAGGGTGGGATGAGTAGGAGGACGTACGGAACGTACTGAGCGATTGTTGGTTGGTAGTTTCGTTTGTTGACGTTTCATCCAGCTTCTGTAGTGTTGCGCATACATGCGTTTATACAACAATGTACACTTAACATGGCGTACCACCCAGGGGAGGATAGAGAAGAGTACTTGACTCGCCCCTTGAGCTATAAAAGTAATTATCGGCGGTTAACGATTTTTAACGTACACGGCTACACCAGGCGATCGCCAGGTTCTCGTTGGATGTAGATTGAAATCATGTGGGATAGATCGTGGCGGATAGGTCGCGGATAGGTCGCGAGGAGAAAATCACAAACGTGGGACACCTTTAATTGAATTGCCCTTTGATTTTCGCGCGGCTTCATCAAACCGTGACACTTTGAAACGGCTAACCAATAGAATATCAGTCGTGACATATGATGTCATTTCTCTCATTCTTCGATAATTGATAAAAAGATTTACTGCTGGGACATCGTTTTGTATCGTAATTGCCAACTAAAGGAAATCATTCAGCTTTTATCGTGCTTTATTAGACGTTACGCTACCGCACTAAATATAATTTATGTTGATTTAAAATAATCTCCTCTCGAATAGTTTTTCGTCAAGGAATGTGAAACATCCAAGACAGAATCTCCCCTTGTCTGTAACCAAAAGCCATCCGTATTCGCCATCCAACGGCTTGTCTCACTCCGAACCGAGTCGAGTTTAAAATCACCGTGTAATTTAATACAGAGTATAGTCAAGCACTCCACAAGGACTCGTCGAGTTGTTGGAGATTTCTGTCTGAACTCGGCTTCTCTCGATCATGAGAAAAGCGTCGTGACAACAGCCTCGTAATAGAAGCTCGACGAGTGGCAACGTGTTAGGGTCCGCAGCGCGATAAGAGGCATCCCTTCTCCTATTTAAGGTCGTAAGGCAAGCGATAGATGAAGGGTGAATTTAAAGGGGCCGGCCAACCTCGCGTCTTCTGGCCGCTTTAACTGCGGGACGACCACCTGCAAGTAGACAGTCCGGATCGACCGGTGGCACGCATACGGTGTACGCTAGCTGCACCGCGATGCCGGAGAATGTATCGTAAGCTTCCTATCTAGCACGAGCGTACTTGCGCACTTCAGTGCCGGGAAGTGTGCCGTATGTATTTCCAACAAGACTCGACGCTTAACCCACGCAAACGGACTGCGTTGCTTATTCAATGTCTGCACGTCGACCACCCGTCAACCTTGATGGACTAGCCTTCCGATGCGTTAAGATTGCGTTAGATACGACGATATCGCTCACAATTCCCAGGCGTTCGTGATAAACGTGACGATTCCCCGCTATTGCTCTAACAACGTTTGAAATAACGTGGTATGAACATTAGATGGATATTTACGCGGCGTAATATGATATCGATGCGCGCATGGTAATTATGCGGATCTCTATTTCACTTGGTTGCACGTTGTGAAGTATCCGTTTTAAACGAGAATGCGCACACAGTTCTACTCCTTTTATACGTACAGACGAAAATTCCGAGCGTTAATGGAGAATATTTGTAAAATCTGATCGTTGTGGTAAAATCGAGAATAACCGACTACGCACACTCGGTGCTACACTATTAGGATTCTATCTCGTTTCGTACCTTTATTCGCATTCTCCATTATATGGATGTGTTCAAATAGTGGTGTAAAATCTAATGCGTCCACAAATGTGCATAAGTACAATTGAGATTATAAATGATCGTGCCAGGAATTATAATAGTATTATATTTCGAGTTAGCTGTTATGCACGTTATTGGAAATTGTATTTGTAATATATATTGGCAATTTATGTTGTGTAACACTCGTGACTATCTTCTATTAATTTGAATTTTAATTAGTAACATCTCTTCCATATTTAGCGAATATATAAAATACTTTATTTATAATGAAAAAATATTCTTTTGTATAGTTTATAATTATGACGCATGCATACTTAGTCAAAGTTTAGCCAGTACATTTCATTTTGTCTCTTTCTCCTTAGTTACATATATTCTATTATACTCATAACGCAACCTTTAATGTGTATTATTGAGATATATAAGCTATTCGTTTAGTGTATACAGAAATTTTATATGTGAACGCAATCATATTTTGCGTTATTTAATAACGAGGACAAATAATAATCATATAAAATGGCTATGCGTGATAAAATATATTTCACGTTCAGCATGTGTACTAAGATTTAATAATAAAATGTACTGTATTATGATATAACTATTTTTATGAAATACGTGAATTTTGTATTATTTTATGAAATTTCAATGCATTTCTCTCTGTTTTATTTTATAATTATCCATATTTTTCTCTCGGACATATCATGACGTAACGAATATCTTTATAAAATAAATGTTTCAGCAACAAATGTTGCTTTTTAAAATATAACAAAAATAAATGTTAAATACACTTTTAAACGAAACCAAATCGATTACAATTCTCTAAATTGAAAATTTTATAAAATAAAAAAAATAGAAAAACGTAAAATTTATTTGAATTGAATATCGCATTTATTGTGATACAACATGTCATCGGGATAATATGTATACGTCATCGTTTGGTACCTTCGCAAGTCCTGGTTCGACTATGTCCGATGCCGGTGGCGATACAAACTTTCGACATTAACCCGTACCCAAGTTTGTCCTTTCACACGCCAACAATCATATTTTTGCCTGACCGCAAAATTATCTAATTGCCATGGCTATAAAATATTGGCCTAGTTGCCGGATAACTTCGGGACTCAGTCAAATTAAATGCTGGCACGATCCAACTATTCCCTAACTTCCTTTTCGCTTCTTTTTCCTTCTTTTATAATGTCATATATATATATATATATATATATATATATATATATATATATATATATAATAACTAAGAATTTATATATAGGTATGTATATAAAAACGTATACACACACAAATGCAATATATATTGCCCATATACTCGATCCTCTTGTTAAGATTGCATTACGCTTTTCATTTATAAGATAAATACAATTGAATTTCAAGCGTTTCTTCTTGCGGCGCCGGCGTATTCTATTCATATTCGCGAGCGAGGCAAACAAATTATCTCAATTCCGTTTATTTATTTGCGTGATGGTTGCCTTGTCGATATTTGTTGAAGTATAACTCAAGTTTCGATACAGTCGCTGTAACGTCTTATCGTTTCGTTGAGATATCCAGATCAGCTCTAGGCACGGTTGTTATGGCCGCCCGATCAACACCGCGTTTTGGATTTGCAGATGAGAGCTGACGCAACCGTCCGAAACGTTGTTGAAAAGATACCGAAGTGAAGAGCAGAAAAGTCCAGGGGGCTATCATATAAACTCCACCACG
This sequence comes from Temnothorax longispinosus, assembly GCF_030848805.1. Taxonomy (NCBI): domain Eukaryota; kingdom Metazoa; phylum Arthropoda; class Insecta; order Hymenoptera; family Formicidae; genus Temnothorax; species Temnothorax longispinosus. The sequence continues at coordinate 22,126,290 of NC_092359.1, read as the reverse complement.
TGCATGTAATTCAGCCGAGTAAAACGCTAGCCAATAAACTTGCACTTGGGACTTCTTCTGTTTTCTTTGAATGCATTTCGTGGGCGCGCCTGCGTTGTAGTCTAGGAAGGCTCCGTGCTTCTCGATATTTTCTACGGCGCGTTGTTTTTCTTTTATCGTCCCGCTCGAACTTATTTACCCGTCTAAGCTTTTGATATCATATTTTATCACAGGCGAACGAATTCACGCATTGCCTGTTCTTTATTTCGATATTACAGTAAATATAATAGTATCAATACACGTCGCTTGATATGCGCCGTGGAACATAATGTACGAAAGAACAGACAAGATCTTTTAATTAAACGTTGTTTTATTGTTATTAAAGGATTGATCTCCTTCTTAATGAATTGTTATAAATATCTTCTATATATAAAGAAAATGTAGTTTATGATAAAAAAGAAAGAATTCTCGTTGTTTAGAAAAATACACATACATACCTAGATTTAAAACATTTAAATAAAAATGTTAACGACATGATAGTTACAATATGATTATTTGAGAACGGAAAAAATATTGGTTTTTCTTTAGATAAAATTGAAGAGTGTCAATACATTGTCAGAAATAATATAATTTAATTAAATTTATGTTGCTTAATTTATCAAAAAAATTACTTTATAATTATTCTATACATATATCATAGAAATGTTAACATAAAGTTATAACATGAACTTGATATTAAAATGTAATAAAAGTCTTCTTTCTTTAATCTAATTGTTACATACTTTTAAATATCTAATTTCAGATTTCTCTAACGTCTGTTTAAGATTTCTGTTATAAAGGTCTATTATAAATTGGTTATGTGTTGCAAGAGTTATGACGTTTTGTGTGTTGCTAACTTTTCTTGTAAGGCAATTGAAAGAAATTACTGTTGCTACTAATGCTAGCGAAGCAGGAGCGTGATATTATGCGAAATGGTGACTTTGAAGTGTGTAATTTCGCACATGTATATGCGTCTTACAAGTTGTATACAATTGGCCATCGACACAATGTAAGAATTTGCTTGAAGCGTGCCAAGTCGTTCACTGAAGTTTGAGAGTTTCGTTAGAGTTTCGTAAGATTGCCAATAAGATTTTGTATTTTTCAATGTGAATAACGTATTTGAAAGTATTATTTAAACATAAAATAAACTATTATTCATTTTTAATCGGTTAGTTATCGATTAGTTGATTAAAAAAATACAAATTTTTTTAAATATGTTTTAATATATTTGTACAATTGCAGACGCGTAAATAAGTAAACGGTTTTAAATAGATAATAGTTTTAATATTTTATTCTTTGAACAAACTGTGTCGAAAGCTTCTTAAATATTTTATAATACAGCAAAAACCAGAATAGAAAAGATTTAATATATTTAGAGAGGATCCAAACTTTCTTGTTAATTAAGTTAGTAATCCACTCGTATTTAATATTACTTTAAATAATTTAATACTTTATATGTATGATTAGATTATGTCATATATTTTTGATATTTACTTGCATTTACGCATCATATATACTAGATACCACAGACGCGCGCTTCGCGCGCGCTATTTAGCTTTAACACATTATGCTATTACTATTACACTATTAACTTCTTGATACACACAATTATCAAAATATACGATAACAGCTGCAAATAAAGTAAGCGCAGCGAGAGAACCAATCGGCATCGCGAAAAAGAGACAACAATAACTGCGATATATTCGAGTATCGACTTTGCACGCCTTTTTTAGAGAGGGAAAAATGTTTTATAAAATACGAGCGTTTTCTATAAGATACAGTTTTATTGCTTCAAAGAGTTGGAAGTAGAGTTTAAATTATTTGTAACAAGATAACCGACATTTTTGGACTATTGTATAATAAAATTGAAAGAAACAAGATGCGAATTTTAGACCTTCATATTATAGAAGATCTTGAAAGTCAAAATGAAAATAAATTTTCGAATTATGTCGGTGTAGCTGCTTATAAAAAATGAGACGGACAAGATGTTGAAACCAAGCGCAATCCACGGTTTTACTGCGAAACTCTACATATAGATTCGGTTAGAAGTAAAAGTAAATTACTTTTACGTCTAACAATAAAGTTGAAGGTAAAAGTTATAAATCAATGTAATTTCACGTGATTGCGTTTTTAATCGCGAAAACGTATATCCGCGCTTAAGAACTGTCACGAGGGCTGAATGTTTACAGCGCGAGAGAAGGCGAACAAGGTAAACTTCTCTACGAAACTATTATTTTCTCTTATGAGAAATTTAAGGTACGTTCGTCGAGGAATATTAACCACGTAAAGGTGGCCAGCAAGAAAGTACTTTCTGCGAATTTGGCCTATGCAAATACGGGTGAACAATCCGGGTAGGTCGAGTTTGCAAGCCTTCGCCTAGTGAAAAAGTTTGGACGCCCCGCGACGAATACTAATTAAAGACTTGCGGAATGAAATTAGTTAGCCGAGGGGTCGCGGGGGGGGGGGTGACTCTCGAGGATGGACGATGGAGTCCTCGACTCGGCGACGAAGAGCCGCTTATGATAATATAATAATACTTACTTGGGGCCTCGGAGTGCTACCTCCAAGCTCATTATGCGTTTAGTTCATAACTTCAATTGGATTCTTACTATCCCTACCGAGCCGGGGCTTTCATCCGACCGTTGTCTCAAACCATCCTAATTATACAAGTAATTACTATCGCGAAAGAGAACGTTTCAACTCATTCATGGCCGCGATGATGCTGCATAAGCAAAGATAGTTTATCCCTTTTGCAATTCAAATATTTTGTTTGAGATATTTGATTAAAATTTATTGTACTTATTATAATTTCCTTGCAATAGAAATACAGTATCATAAATTTCAGTATTTAAACGTTTCTATCATATCACGTATATACCTTTATTCGTCAACATTTTTGATGGCTATAGTTTCTTTTCATTAGAATCGTATTTGGTTACTTCAGAATTCGGTGCATTTTGAAATGCGATTTACGACTTACCGTCGGTAAACGCATTTTAGAAGAGAGAAAAGAGAGAAAAGAAAATATTTGTGACCCCCATTGCTACGGGAAATTTTCACAAGGTCCATACTGTCGCTCGCCAGGCTTTGAAATCAATCTCAGTACTCTGGGAACATGATAGTACGACGCGAGTAGAACTTCTTCCTTCCTCCACCTCGGTCCATTGAAAAAAGGCTCTTGAGTCCATCTCAAGGTATCGATTAACAAACACTCGAACAGCTAGTGCTGCCTTTGTAGAGCCCGCTTTGCAGAGTAACCGTTCGTGGTAAAGCCGTTTCGAGCTTTCCTGAATGGCACAGTGAAAGCTTTCTGTGCGAACGACTCACCGAGTGTTGCACAAGAGGCGGACCTTTCGAACTCCACAGAATAACGCGACCGTGCGCATCCATTTGTGCGCGGTAGAATTTCGCCGACCTAATCGAATTCCGGTTGCGTCGGCGAAATTTCCGCATTCGCGACCGACGAGCGCGATATTTAATTTAGCAGCGCCGATTTGGTATTCATGACGAGACATGGCTGTGGACGTAAATATAACGCTTTGACGGAGCACTTGGAAATATGTATCGACCCTTTGATTTTCTTTTCCGAAAATTGTACCGATATTCTATTCGTCGGGCTGACTTTGACTCGTCAAAATTGCTTTTAGCTTTTGCCATCGAAGACTTGTACTTAACATGGTTCTTATTTTTAGATAAGCATGTGAAATTCTTATAATCTCATTTTCTCATTTTTACGTTCCGATCATTGACAGTACCCGCTTTTATCTACAATACTACAATTTATGTTATACAATATTTTGTAAAATTTTAGAAAGTAACACGATAACGCGACAACGTGACAACGCGAAATAAGAAACCTGACAGAAAACTTACTTTGTTTAGATGAGAGATTACGTAGGACATTGAATTATACCTACATTCGTTTGCGGCGATATATATATAATTAAATACTTTCACCTGCTATATCAAGAAAACCATTTATCACGATAGTAATCATGCTCTATGCTACACTCTCTTATGCAACAAAACTTTTGACCGTAGTATGTGAAAGTACTTACCCTCGGATTTAGGTGCGGGAGGTTTGCGAGTGGCCCAATTTGTCCGAATACTTCTGCCACCGAGCCATTGGCCGTTCATGTTGCCGATGGCACTCTCTGCTTCCTGAGAAAAGACAACAGGAAAAATCAATATTTCCTGTCGAAAATTCGAATAGCGAAATTCATGTATTAAAAGCAGAAAAGAAACTATTTTGTTAGTTGTTAAACGTAGGAGGTTACATAATTTTTGATAGTAATTATGTTGAATTTTGTAAACATTTGTTTATAATATTTGCTTTGTTAATATTTCTAATCGAGGTTTTATCATTCTCCTATGACCTATAACCTATATCATTATATATTAAAAAACGATTTTCATTCTTTTATTTTTTGCAACGTTGGTTTTCGATTTTACAATAAAATATCTTTTTTTTACAATGCCTTAGTAGTGTATCAAATTTTATTTGGTCTTTATGCTATTGCATCGTTTATTAATTTACTTTTTGTGATCAAAACAGTCGTTGATTTTACAAAAAGCATTTAGATGGCAATACAAAATATTTTTGCATATATACCAAACGGTCGTTTTATTTTATAATACACTTTATCGAATGCGTATGAATGGATATGATTGCAGTTAAATTTACAAAATTCTTGCGTTACAATGCTATATCCTGAAAACACGCTAAAACACACAAATAAATGGTATGATATAAAACGCAAAAACAAAGAAGATAATCAATTTTTTATAAAATTCGTCATGTAATTAACGCAAATTTCCTAAAAAATTATAAATAATTGTGAAATTATAGAAAAGACAGGGACCGTGTGTATTTACGTATTACAGAATGCTTCTAAGGGATTTTACCGAGAGGCGAATGAAAATACGCGTCGTCGCGCAGTGCCTCTGCGAAAGCTCCTTTATTGTCTCTCGCAACGTCTATAACAACAATTGTGGGACGTCGCGTCGTAAGAACCGCGCGACGGCATCCGCGCGAGACGCGGCGGGAGGATGCCGCCGCATTCACACGCAAAACCGCGGATAAAACCAACAGGTATGTTGACGTCAATATTATCCGCGACTTATTGTTGATTCAGCCGCGGTATCCCGCCGGCGTGGCCTCCGATCCAGGTCAACTTAATATACGTTTTGAAATTTTATTCGATCGACTGCACTCTTGATTCCCCGGATTTTCGTGAACCGCTTCGGGCGATCCGGGACATTTTCCATTGCGACATTGGATTCTCGAGGAAGGGTTGGGAACACCTATGGCAAAGACGAGAAAGCACCGCCGACGTATACATATTTCTACGAGCTATTTGCACAATTCATGGACATTCGACTGAAACGATTTTCACGGCGGTAACCAATCCGTCTTCCTATACGTTCATTATACGATTCGTGTGGAAAACAAAATCTTTATATTAATCGCGAAACTTGCGGAAAAGGTAAAGAAATCGCATCACCGTGATATTCGCAACACGAAGCGAGAAATAGATACAGTATGGCACACGTCATCGCTTGCATCGTGCAGTACACGCACAAAGACATACATTCGCGCGACATCGTGACGATGGTATTCGGACGGTAGATCCGCAGGATGGCTGAGAGATGGAGACCTAAAAATATTCTCGACACGAGGAATTCCCCGAAAAAGTTTACTGTTCGAAAAGCTCTTTGGGCATGAGAGACGAAGGGAAGATACCTCTCTTTCTCTCTCTCTCTCTCTCTCGTTTCCTCCTTCCTCTCTCTCTCTCTCTCTCTCTCTTTCTTCCCCGCTCTCTAACCTCCCACAGTCTTTCCCTCTTTCCAGTCTACCCTCTGCCGTTCTCTGCTTTCAGCCATTTGCGCCATTCGGGGCGTCCTCGGCTTTGCCTTTGCCTCATCTCCAGCCGTTACTTTCTTCCACGGCGCAGGCTACGCTTCAGCCAGCCAGTGGCTCTCTGCGCTTTTCTGCACGATCCTCATTCTCCCCGTCGCACACCGCCCGCTAGATAAAGTATTTCCGATTCGAATCTCCATTCCCGATATGATGCCGCACATTCGCGCGGTTAGCCTAGATAGAGCTCAGGCGACCGAATGCCCGTTCTAAGCCGATTCTAAACTTCGGTCGATATCCCGCCTCTTCGACCCGCAACCCCTGAAAACCAACGCCGCTTGCCTCCTTCCGTCCGGCGTGACCAGGGCGTTTACGTGGTACCAGAAGTGCCACCTCCAGAAGCCAGTTGCCTCCCGTCTCACCCTCCCCTTCCCGCATTTTCCACCGGGCGGCCGGCAGTTTGAGCTGTCCAAGCACCCATCAAATCGAATTTCTTCCGCGGTCAGCGATGCTATAGGCAGACGGGAGCGCCGCTTACCGACACCCAACTGTTTTACACGCATTATTAAGTCATGCGCCGGCACGGAGTAACGCGCTGTCGGATTACGTGGCCTTAACGAAACTTCCTTCTGCACCAAACAAACTGTACAAAGCCCGATTGTGATCGACTTTGCCTCTTTAAGCTTGTCTCTTTTAAATTTTACATTATTTATGTTGAATTTTTATTGTTTTTCTCAATCAAGCTCTGATACATGTTCTTAAAGGTATAAGTATTTTTAACAAATTGTGGTATATAAGAATTAAACTTGTTAGCGTTTTTACATATCTTGTTAGCAATTATATTATAATTTCGTATTTAACAAGAAATTATTAGATTAAATGGTAACATTTGGTTTATTAATAACTAGCTGCCCCGGCGAACTTCGTACCGCCTAACAGTAATGAATGTAGTGATAAGACACGCAAATAGTCTTTCTCTCTCCCCCTCTCTTTTTCTCTCCCTCTTTTTCCCCCTCTCCCTCTCTCTCTCTCTCTCTTTCTCTATCTCTCCCTCTCTCTCTCTTCCCCTCTCTTTCTCTCTCTCTCCACCTCCCTCTCTCTCTCTCTCTCCCCCTCTCTTTCTCTCTTTCTCTCCCTCTCTCTCTCTCCCCCTCTCTTTCTCTCTCTCTCTCCCCCTCCCTCTCTCCCTCTCTCCCTCCCTCTATGTATTTTTTCTATGTATTTGGATATCTTTCTAGATTAATTTTTTTTTTACGTGAATTTTTCCGATATTTTATTAGTTATTCTGCTATTTCGGAAAATTCTACCCCTATTTCATATACTTGTAGTAAAAATTCGGCCCAGCCGTTCTTGAGTTATAAGTGTTCTAACTAACCCGACTTTGTTTTATATATTAAGATTTTTTGTTGAAACTTTAATACAGTATAAATGATATATGTTTGTACAAACCACACGCGCGTAAGATGTTTGAACTTCATTTGTTAGGATAATAGGGCAAAACTCCAAGTGGTATTTCTATCGAAACGTTTCCAATTATTTATTTAATTTGTTCGTACAGTCGAGAAAACTTAAGTAACATTTCAATTTTTAATAAAAACTGTATGACTCCATGACCAAATAAAAATATGACCTGTTGTTTTAAAAATTCTGCGACTCGCTACGTACGATATTTCTATTGCATCAAAAAATAAAGACTATTTATTTACATGGCTATGCGTATATTCAATGCCACGTGTCAACGTGGCCGTTATGCATTCGATATTTTGACTGCAGCGTAAATAAAATAACGTTAACACATACGAAGGCACCCGTTTTCCAACGCGTCGTAAACGACGTTCTAATTGCTTTCGTTTACCTACCTATAGCGTAGAATACAAATCTACGCGAATGGAAGCACGCTTTTGTGTATTTAAGGTCGTGAGTCGTAATATCGCACGATTTATCGATCAAATGGTAAAGCAACAAAAGTTGACAGTAACTGGAGCGACCTGAGCACTTACGTAGTATGTATGTAAGTACACACCGGCTATCAACTGGTAATAGGGGCAGAGCTTGGACTACATGACGGATCCATCTACGCATTGAATACATTGTACCATATTCGCTCATGGAAACGTTTTATCAATACATATTTCTTTTCGAAATAACAAATCTCGGTTTACTACTATTTCGTTTGAAAGACGAACATTCGAATCATAAATCAATTTCCATCGCGCACGTGTATAAAGAGAACTGTTGCCTAGTAGTAACGTATCGTCGCACCTGTGATGAATGTCGCGTATAGATACACGAAACGTATAGGAGCACGCAGCGGGACATTATAAAGCTCGGTATTCATTAGATGCAGTATTTGGGAGTTCGAATCCGTCTCCCAAAAGAAAAAAAAGGAGAAAACGAGAATCCCGGGAATTCCTATTTCGTCGTACATCTTAAAAGAGCCAGGATGTTAGATGCTGGGCGATCAGAGCTCGCGATTTAGATACGTGTATCCGACGGTCGAAGGATATAGTGGCGGTGGGACTGGTCGGTGGACGGGGGATAGCGGTGGGAAAGGAAGGGGAGAAATTTTCGCGTGTTCCTCGAGGTTAACGGAGACACTCGGGAAATTTATACTTCGGCAATAGTAATACCGCGGGTGTGAGGCAGGTGCCGGCGGTGGTCCAGATCGATAGGACATTAAAACAGAGGGGAAACGGAGAGAGGGTCTACCTTCGGGGCAGGCGCCTCGACGAATAACCCCGCCATAAACGGAGGAAAGCCTTCTTTTACTCAGCCGTACATCTAACTTCGCCGTGATTTACGTCGCGGATTTTGGCGGGTCACACTAAAACTCCGGCCACTCTCCATTTAGCCCCGAAAAATGATGTTGTAAACCGTGACGGTCGGACCCTCCTCCTTATTTGATCAGCGAAAGCCGGGAGGACGGCGTCAAGTTTGACATACTGCGAGAGTGATGGATGTGATTTCGCAGTTGTTGTCGTTGAGAAATATTTGCGTTCTTTCCGACTTTGGGGACAATCGGAGTTAAATGCGCGATAATTAAAATGCTGCTCGAAAGGGAATTATCTACTTTGCCGTTATGTTGCCGTAATTCTGATTTACATAAAAATGCATCGAGCTCTTTTATCTCCTTTACTCACACAAGTGCTCTGCATGCAGATAATTTTTTATTTCATTTTTATTATAATCTCGTAGGAATGAAATTACAAACGTTGCTGTTTTAATTGACGTGCTTTGCATGCTCTAGCCTTCTTTAGAACGACTGCTTTTTGGACTTTCTTGAAAGTGGCCACATTCTGGTAAAAGAGAACGTTACAAAAAAGCGTGATGTATAAAGTTTTCTTGTAAGATCTGCAAGATTCTGAAGTTAATTCGGAATAAGTACATTTTTGGTAGTTAAGATTTATCGATTGGTACATACTCTCGGACTTATCTTATTAAACTTTTTAAATAGAAAGAAATTCCTACTGCTAAAAATAAATGTTTTTCATGCTGTAAAATCAGAACATGAATGAACAGAGTTGTAAAATTTGTGTTTGAGAGCTATATGTCCCTAATAATTTAGATTTTGTTGTATTTCTTAAAAATAAAAATAACTTATTGACTAGCAAGATTACATATTGTATATTAATCTACTTTTAACATATAAATGTGTATAATTAAATGCGATAGTGTCTTGTGCAATGTTTAAATATCGTAGCTAAGGCTCATGTGATAGAATCAGTTTATTATCTCAGCTACGATATAACGCTAAATTTCCTACTTTTTAAATAAAGAAACCGAATTAATAATATCGCTCGCTTACCGCCTTTTTGACGAACGAAACAAATCCATATCCTTTGGACTTTAAAGTTTGGGGATCTCTGACGACTCTGCAATCTCTGTAACATAAATGTTATATTCGGTAAGATAAGCTATAGATATAAATGGAGTGTAAGAATAAAATTCAATTAATCAAGAAATCTTATAAATATATAAAATTCAGTGGTTAAATCCAGCACTCCTTTCTAATTATTTCAAGAATTTATCAATTAAGGGATCTTTCATTTCAATTCGTATCTGACATTCTTTTTGCATCTGATGCCAAGATTTAAATAACTTAAATAATTACTAAGTTTTTAATAACAATTTTATATACCTTAATCACGTTTTCTTTTCGTTATAAACATCGAAATAATGCACGTATGAATGTAATGATATTTTTTTCTGAATTCATTCCCGTCTGTGTCTTCATTATTGCAATATTACAGTACTCGTAGCGAGAGACTTCAATTTGTTTCATGCGCAATTGAATTTTGAAACGCTCATATCCTCTGGAAAAGTACTGGTGACATTGTCGGGCGAATTGGGACCGGGTTGCCCGCGCGGACCATCCTCGACGAATTCTTCCTCATAATTAAGATTCCAGTAGCGCCCGGCGGACAAAATTAGGAATACTGGAACGCCCTGGGGGCTGCAGTCGTTTCGGCGGGAACTTAAGGCGAGGAAATATCCTTTCGACCGATAGAGCGGAGTGGCATGCGCCGCGAATAAAATTCCGCATCGCATATATACCGATCTCTCCTTTCACTTCCGTTATCCGGCGGCTACCTGGACTTTTTTCGACCGCAATTGGAAATTTTCAAAAGACTACGTCGCGCGCGGTACCCATTATCAACTATGTACGGTGATTGATGTAGACGGAACGGCGGAACTTTGATATATGATACTTTTCACGTACTACGGAATTAATTGCCCGTAGAAAAAAATTGCTGGCGTGAAGATGACAGTACTGATCCTCTTCCTTTATCTTCTCGTTTGTGATGGATTAAGTGCTGAAGAGCAGCATGTAATTAGAAAATAGTTTCGTTCGTTGAGTGACACCTAGACGTTTATGCTAGGTGCATTTTACAAATAGTGAAGCACGATTATTTTTCGTTAACAAATAAAAAAGTCGATCACTTAGACAAAACTTAGTAATATTGTATTAAAGTGCTTCTATTCTATTTCAATAAATTGATTCTTTTGCCACTCAGTTTGCCCATTAAACTGAAAGCATGCTCAGCTTTACGAAGATAAGTCATTAAATGCATAATGCGTGTAATGTGTTATGTGTTTGAAAAGTCTTGCAAAAATGATGTTCGCTGTAATACATGCGGATGGAAAGCGAAGAATAGGCGGTGAAAAAAAAAGCAAAAGGACGACTTCGTTTGGGAAGAGAAGGCTTCAAAGAAGGTTTGTCAAAAGGAAAGAAGGTAAAAGGGAATAAAAGAGAAGGCAGGCGGAATTACGCGCGTTTCAGGCTGTAGCCGGTCGGTACTTCCACTCTGTGCATCAATTTGAATGCACACCTGCCGCGGTTTCGCCCGTAATTAAAACGATTAATCGATCAAAGGACGTATCTGGGCGGAAGCGAAAAGAGTGAGAAAAAATTTGTACCATGTGTACATCCTCCCTAATGAGTAATGATATGGAATAAATTAATCTATAATGACTAATGCGAAACATTACTAATAGCCGTAATTAAACAATTTCAAACCCAGCGTTTCCTTGCTGCAAGAAGGAAAATCGCAAAATAAATTGAAGACTGAAGGTGAGTTCTGAACGACGAATTACATGTCAATCGATTAATTTTTATTGAAAATAAGTTGTGTAAGTCGGCGAAGCGACGTACGTTTCGAAAGTAACTTTTTAGCGGGGTCATGCCGCGAGTAACAAATATGGGCGAGTAACAACATGGGAATAATTTCAATTGACGATACTTTTCCTCGTGGTGATACGCGCACGACATCAAAGGCTTTTCGGAACCGCGATATACTGTTTCCGATTGTTTTTGCCCCGAACCGTCGGAGAACGTCGTAGTTTACGAGCTCGGAATGTTGAGTGGTCAATATAAGTTAGATGTAGAATACGCCGCTAGTCGCCCGCATACGCCGTTACCCACACCTCACATCGCTCACGCCGCATGTACAGCACCTCCGCGCGCGCTGGTACTATCGATATAGGTTTGAGCTGTGTTGTGTGTTTCCGTATAGCGCGCTTATTCTCTTCCCCTTTGCCATTTCCTCTTTATGCCCATTTCTCTGGCTGGGCCGCCACCGTAGAGCGAAACAATTGGCGCGACGGCGAGTGCCCCGTGGATTTACGTTCCTCACCGCAAAAAATCATAAATTAATGCATGGTTATTGACGCGATAAATCTCAGAATTTAATTCAGGTTCCGTCGAGTCTTGTCGCACGACACGCCGTTCCTCTCGTCCGTTTTGGCCGGTGATATAGCCGCGACAATGCCAGAGGCTCGCACCCTGGCGGGCAAAGCCTCGATAGGATAAAGAGTAAGTCTGGATTTATTGCCATCGAGCCAGTCGAACACGATGGACGTGTGGATAGAAAAGGTTTTGCACGGGCGGATTGGAGAGCGGGGGTTCGGGGTTCGGGGGCGATGATTCAAATTGTACACTGGACATGTATCCGATATCCCGCATAAGTTATCTCTCAGTCTATCACTTTCGAAATTACATTGCTATATAATATTGTTCACTTCTCCACATCAATAGTAGTTAATAGGATATCATAAATAATGAGCAAATCAATTGTAAGATATAATTTACATTTTCTTAAATAGATATATGTATAACAGTAAACGTAGTGCGAGAAAGGAAATGGCGATATTGTGAACGAAATTTCTATAGCTGTAGAGAAATTTGCATCCAAGGATACACCGTAAGTTCAGATTTATTGCCGTCGACTAGGTCGGGCGTGATAGACGCGAGAATGGAAGGATGGGGTGTGTCGATGTTTCAAATTGCGCGCTAGGGACGTAATCCGCAGAAAGATTGCAGGCTTGTTGTTCGTTCTATCAATTTCGAAATCTTGATTCTATATTGTTTATATAGATGATATCTGTTACAATTACACTGGCGGATAAGCGCTTACTTTCTTAAATTATTGAATTTCCAAGGCATCCCGATTAATTATTTTAATAGAATTGTATTATATTTTTATTATTTAAAAGCGGTGTTACTCAATCTGAATCAATAATACATTCACAATTCATAAAAGTCATAGCACGATGACATTCATATAATAATAATAAAAGACTTCTTAAATATTGTCGCACTGATTGCGGTTCCATTTCCGTTCCATTTCTGCAAAGTAATTTTCTTAATGTGATTTAATTCTTTTTAAACAAGTCACATAGTTCAATCGTTTAGCAAGTTTCTGGATTTCGTTCTCTTTAATTTTAAAACAAGTATAGCGGAGCTTGTAAAATTCCCAGTGGTAATTTCTTTTATCTTGGAAAGTAAATTCCCGGGATTGATAAAAGCTACTGGCCGGCAGTCCAATTTTGATAATTAACATGCGATTCACTCGTACGGTATTTACTTAACAATTGCTGGTTTGCAATGCCTGCTGGACGTATTCTGTTCGTAAACACCGTACTTTTGCCAGAATGCTCGATGCATTTCAACAAGTCTAAACTGGTCTTCTTGCCTTCCTTGCATTTTGTTCGTATCTTTTTCCTGCGTCCTCTCTTGCCTATCTCCTTTTCATCTATTTTCTTTCTTGTCTAATGCACCATTTCCCTCCTGCATCCATGCTATTCCCTTTTCATACATACTATTCTATTATTTTGGAAACATTCAAATGTACTTGATAATATCATATAATTGAATCCTACTCCGCAAAAAGTTTCTCTCAGTTTACTTAGCATGAAAATCAGACATTGATGAAATTTTTCATTCGCGACATTTGCTTTTCTCTGCGTTCGAGAGAGTCGCAACTTTTTTTTAGATAATGACAAATTATAAATAGTAATTATAAATTTTACATAATAATTTTAAATATTATATCATTAAATATTATACATTTTGTGTTTTATATTTGTATAATTTTCACAGGATGAATATGACGTTACTGAACTAATATGTTATGCAGTTTTAAGATCTCTTATGCAACCTTCTGCAACATTTCAAACATGCGTGTCGTAAAGAATAGGCAATCTTTATTTCCATCAGTCGAAGCCTACGTTTCTATCAATGATCGTTGAAGCGTTCCACCCCGTTCTTATTTCGTACAAGATATTTTCGATAAGGCGGGAGGAGCAGGGAAAAGGAGGATCGTGAATTGACGAAATCGTGTCACGACCTCATCAGTTTCATATCCTTAAGCCGCGAAACTTTCGCGTATTAACCTCTATTCCTTGATACCGCTTTTTCATCTTTCATACTGTGTCGGTTCCTTTGACTACGTGCTGCGCAGGCAGTCTTTCCATTAGCCGCCGGAAAAATTCAAACTCATTAATTAGGCGCTAGGAATGGCGCGTCAGCATGAAAATCTTTGTACCGTAGGATCTGGGTCCTTATCGCCCGGGCAACGAAGATTGAAGAACACCATTTTCGAGCGGGCCGGGGAGAGAAATCGTGGGGGTATGAGCGTCCGCGGGAACAGATTCATCAATCTACCTACAAATAATCGCTGCAGAGTGCTATCGTTCATCAGCATTTGATCGCTATTCTCGGACGCCGTTTATCGATTTCTGTATCAAGGGAATAACAACTTATCTGTTTACAAGAGATAGAAATACCAAGTAGAGTAGAACATTTATAAAAGCACGCGACATTTTATGATGACAAATTGATGTTGTGTCATTGAAAGATTCCTGGAGAAAATCAGGTCGAATGTGTCGATTTAATTATTAGCTGAGTGTACAATTATATCGCACAAGTTTCATCGTTTATGTACAACAATACCAATTTTCAGTATGTTTTTACAATCATGCATAGATTTTACCTTATAGATGTAGATAAAGTGTCACACGTTCAGAGCACAAATTTCATTCTTTGCTCTAACTATAGGTACACTATTTTGGGGTGTGCTACAAGGGAAAGCCTTTATCGGAAATATTTCGAGTTCAAGCAGCAAGTGGTATAGTGCAGTTTTCTATGCTAGCGGGAGTTGTTATCTTCTCGTATAATGAATCCCGCGGGATGTAAGTTATGAATTTATAACTCTCACGGCTTGAGAGGTTGAAATATTTTCGATAAGAAGTTATTTCTCTCTTCGATTATGAATAGCAGAAGAGCTAACCTCGGCAGTCTGACATTTTATTATCGATTATTTTCAAATTCGGGCCTAAATCAAAGATTTCGTTAGATTGCTAAAATATTACACACAGCTCTTGAAATTTAAAATCGATCATTATATCTTTCTTTATTATCGATTCGTCCGCGTTCAAGTAGCGTATTTACGAGAGGCAGAAATATGCATTCTGCATAACCAGCCAAACCGGTTAAAGTTTACACTACCAACAGGGTTAAGTGTGTTTATAAAGCATTAAAGACCAGCATTTTAGCGTAATGCTAGTCAATCAAGTGGCACGATTGTTTACACAAACTTTGTTGACTTTAAGTAATGTAGCAAGAGAACTTTATTCTCTCTAGAAACAAACTAACGCCTTCTTATACTTTGGGAGTATATTTTCTTTTAACATAGCTTTAATGGCAGACACGCTAGTCTCATCTCGGATTGATTTCGTAAAGTGCGACGGGTAGTCAATAGGTGTCTATTGATATCTGTAGTAAAATTATAATTGGCACAAATTGGCGTATTTTTAATATTTTCGTGCTTTGCCGAAAATATATAAGATAAGAAGAGGATCCATAAAAACCATTTCGCACGCTGATGGAAACGATAAGACATGACCATGTAGTTTACTTAATTCTTACTAAGTGCACTCAATACCGAGCCAGCTAATTGTCGATGGGATAGGTCGGGTCGATGGCGCAGGGCGGAGGCGGACAGAGTCTCAGACAAAGTCGTGTTGGCACCGATGCCACCCAACAGCCCTCGAGAGTCCCACAAGCAAAGCTTCCTTCGATTTTGAGATCGCGTCGAACGAAACCGTGCTCGTTGTGGAAATGTTCATACCACTGAACTCCTCCACGGCATGCCGTTCCTACTTTCGTCGCTGTAAACCGCTTATTAATGTCTTCGATACGTAACACGCGGCATCAGCACCGGCCATTACTGAGACCCCTTTTCACCCCTGCTCCCGATTTACCTTCCGCCCCTATCGTTCTCATCCCCTTTTCGCGATAGTCACCCCTATAACCAAAGGGTTAACCGGCCCTGCCGTAAGCGAGATTATTACCTAGATAACCGGAAAATTAACTGCAAAATGCGCCATTTTACCCTGCCAGCGTGCGAGGTTATGGTAATTTTAATAACATATTTATTGCTCCCTGACTGTCCCCTCTCTCGCAGTGCCCACATTGCACAAAAGGCAACACTGAGCGTTTGTAGGCGAGGGCAGATAACGCGCCGCTGATTACGCCAGCGCTATTTTGCAAAGTTCGCCGGAGCCGAATTCGTTCGGGCGAGTCGCCAGGCATCGGTAATTTATGTCTTTTCCCTGCAACGATGCGTGATATGTGTATAATGTGTGCAATTTTCAATCCGAATTGATCCACGTATAATCCATTCGCCAGTACAATTCGCCGAAAGCGCTATCAGTTATAGTAATACAATCACAATGTCAGTATTTTCAGACCAATATATACCGCAATTGACGAATTAACATGATGAAATATTTTATTAAAAAATTGTGCAACTTTATGATAAAATATTTGAAATCTTGTAATAACTTGGAATGGTATATATATCATATTATGATCATATTATCATGCTATGAAATATTGTACAAATATTTATACGAGTGGTTATCCAGCGGGATTAACAAAATTTTATTAACAGTCTATTTATTCTTCGTATTTGTGTTTATATGAAAAGAAAATAAGATGGATAAATGGATAAATTTGTACACTAAAAAGAAACAAAAAGGAGTGATAATAAGAAGGAAAATTTATAGAAATGAGGATATTAAGGATATTATGATAGGGCCATCCGATAGAAGTATGGAGCAAAAACACATGATAATAAAACGCCGTGGCGCAAGCAACGATGATGGCGGCTCGCAGCCCTTCTTCACGGGTCGAGTAAAACTTCCGGCTGAATGGTAAATGCTCGAGTATTTTCTCCAATCGATAAGCTGCATGGCACATCTACCGATCACGATAATAAGTTTATCCCATCAAGCCGGAAAGACTACAAGAATACACCGCTTATAATTATATTCTCGTAAATTTCCAGCAAGTGAAGATTATATCATCTAATTATTTATAATTTTATTTGATTTTTATTTTGTTAGCAAAATCTTCCTGCGTATAATAAAAGGGATGCTGCACAGATCGAAATATGTATCATTCACTTTCAACGACTTTCAATGACACGATCGCATAGGAATGCCAGAGTCTAAAATTCTGACGTTGATTTTGCTTTCGGTTTGTGCATATAGTTTGTCTATTCAGCATGAAATACAATTTGAAAACAGGCAGTTGCGCAGGCGTGTATTCGAACGGAATACATCTGCGACGCATTTTGCCCGACGCTCGTTTTACAAACGCGTCACTATCAGCAGGTGACGTACATGTGCGTGTTGTAACACTTGCAATATCCTGCACGCTGTCGAATGGCCGGCACTCAAACGTGGCTATTAGCCCACCCGGTATTTCCGTATTTTGAGATATGAGAAGAATCTCTATTTCCTGTACTTTTTCGTTGCCTGTGTTTTTGGTTACACTATTTTCTCTTGTACGGATTATTTATTAAATCTACCTGCAGCTCGTTGATGTATTTTTTATTTTACACGATGATGAACGAAGTGTTTGCAATCGTTATAAATTATGAAACTGTTTCATAGAACGTGGAATATAAATGAGAGCAGATTTGTACATTTGTAGAATTGAATTTTTTATAAGTTTAGATGTATTTTCATGTATATATATTTCAACATTTCAAATATGTATTACACTAGGCGTATTAAAAAACATAAGCTAAATTAAAGTATTTCAACGAATCTGCTTAAAATTTGCTGGTGACCTTATTTTCTGAGCCAGGCTCTAATTAGTCAATGTTGTACACAACTGCGCATTGGAAAAAATTACGTGTTTTGTTATCGTATTTGTCACATTTCTTTGTTTCCCTTTCTGGGAATCACACTATTTTATTCCTAAATATGATAGTAACTGCAAGAGTGTATTTGTCTTCTTGGATGTAGATTTCTTTATAGCCAGTATGCCTGTCGCGTAATAAGTCTTACAAAATCAAGTTCTTAACGTACGTTGCTTCCCAATGCTTACAGAATTTTCAATGTAAATTATTGCTGTGAATAGAGACGAACTGTTTAGTGTCGATGATAAACAAACGTCCAGCGTGTTCAACGCGATTTCCATAATTTAGTCTCGTAAACATAATTAAATTTCAAACGCGGTAGCTCATATCGCGAGCAGTGTTGTGATACGCGATATTAGTTACGAAATCGTTTGACGTTGCAAGGAAATTAAGTCTGCCGACTCTATTGTCACACTAGTGACGACAAATCTTGTGATAATTTATTCATACTTTGCAGAATATAAAATAATAATTCCAGAGTCCCTCGAGTCGCATTGCGCTAATTAAATCACAAAAGGGCAATAAGTAGGCAAGTGGTAGTTACGGATTAAAGTGATGGTACGTTACTTTTCTGTGTGATTAAAGTAAATTACTATGATGAGAGTTAACAACGAGAAAGTTTGCATTTAGTCGGATACGAGGATCGCGGCACGTAAACTTAGAAACCTCCTTCCTTCGAGTTAACTTTTAGGATAGCCAAAATAACGAAGGGTTAAGATAGCAAGTACAAGGGGACGCAATGTCGTTCTCCCCTTCCCCCCCCCCCACTCCCGCCGATATGGCTTCGTTAAGAGGATTAGGCGGCTTTGAAGTTACGTAAACTGAAATTGTGCTAGATCGAGTAAGAAAGCGTTCGGCTGCATTAACAATTTTTTCCGATACTGATAAGTGGATAAATTTACTGCAACGAATTTTACATTTCGATAATGTATATTTAGAAATATCTGACCAAAAAATGATCATATCATTCTCCTATCGTACTGTGTGTAGAACGCAATTATTCGTGGAAAGCGGAAATTTTATGCAAAAAAATAATATTGACAGTGACGTGTAGACAGTTATAATTATGGAAACGTTACAAAAAGTATATGAAGCTCCTGCAAAAACAATCGTGCAAAAATGATTACAGCCGACGAAATTGGAACGTTTGCGAAAGGTCATAGTATTATTTTTGCGTTAAAGAAAATTCTTGCGGATATTAAAAGAAACGAATCCTAGAAATCGAATATACGATATCACATAGTGTCCGTGTCTCGCAGGCTCTTCTTATTAAACTTGATAGCAGTTTTCCCAGTTATCGTATTTGCTTTAGACATAGGTGTAAGAACAAAAACTTCGCGCCAAACTTAGTCTTTACGTCTTTCTGAAATTGCGAACGAGGAAGACTATCGACATTTCCGTCTTAACTGTTGATTAAAACATGATAGTTAACGTAGGATATTGCAGTTGACTTGATTTACGCACTTAGATATAATAGATATACTTTCTTTGCACTTTATATAAATTATATCAAATGATCGATTGAACGTGCATCAAATAAAACTTTAATATATTTCATTATAATTTAAAAATAAATAAAAATAAAATAAAAAATAAAAAAATAAAAAAAATAAATATGTAGGTTTGAGAATCACACTTATCTTTTTTAATATAAAATAATATGCAATATACTATATTTCAGCTTGTCAGTAAAAGATAAAAATGGTCATGGTAGAGATATTTGATGTATATACATTTCATATAATTCAATATATTCTTAACTGGTCGATATACATATTTATTGCAAACAACGTGAAAATGTATATTCACGATTTTCTTGAGAATTTCGTATAGCGCACGTGCGATCGATTTCAGAACAGATATAACAGCAAAACAAGAACTATGGATCGTGTTCTTAGTTGAATTCCATGCAAGCGTGCTCGTGGCTTGGAATGCATTTATCCGAATCTTGATACAGGAATTTATTTCATCCATTCACGCGCGTGCATTTCGTCTTGAAGTGAATTCACACTTGAGTAGTATGACGATAATCGTTCTCGCGGGCTGCGAATCTTATGAACAACTTGCTATTCCGCTTCGCAAAGATTCTAACATCGCAAATAAGAATTCAACAGCTGAATGTATTAATTTCTTTCTACATGCTTTTGCAGTACTATGAATATGAAAATATTCTGTAATGTGTTTATTAATTTTATCCTTAGAGTGATATTTAATATAAGAAATGATTTACCAATGACCTTATACTCCACTTTCAACTTTATCCTAAACGTTATCAATTTAAGTAAAAAAAGGAGAGAAGAAGGTATCTAAGCTCCATTAAAATAAATCTTGTCTTGTTTCAATTTCCTTGATGAAGGTATAGAAGGTGATCGTTAAAACATCGTTAAAGGATATCATTTTCTGTTTGAACGAAAAAATTTCGAACTCA
This sequence comes from Temnothorax longispinosus, assembly GCF_030848805.1. Taxonomy (NCBI): domain Eukaryota; kingdom Metazoa; phylum Arthropoda; class Insecta; order Hymenoptera; family Formicidae; genus Temnothorax; species Temnothorax longispinosus. The sequence continues at coordinate 22,105,997 of NC_092359.1, read as the reverse complement.
ATTTTGAGTGGGTAAGACAATGATAAGATTTAAGTAGCAAAGAAAAAGTTTCTTGTATAAAGTATAAACCAATTTAGAGTCTCAAGATCCAAGAAGAATTCCAAATTAGGTTCGGAATTCTAGGCTAGTTATTGATTGATGTCGTCAAATCAATAACATTATTTTTTAAACCAAGATAGTTGGAAAGAAGTGAGTTTCTAATTACAAGATATAGAAAAAGAAAGAGAAACAAAAAGAGGTGAAAGAGAAAATTTTAATGTAAATGTTAATGTTAAAAAGACAAATTTCTTCAATTTTTCTATTTTAAAATTAAAACAGACATGATTCCCATTTTTCATATTCTTCGTCGCTCGTACTATTTGATATGTCATGTGAGTGCGAGAAATTTTGCTGATGCTAACTAGTATTGGAGCGTTTGACTAGCATTATGTGCGAAATGTTTCAATCAGTATAGATTCGGCGTTTCTGATAATAATACTATTGATATAACCAATAGAGTGCCAATACTTTCTCCATGTTGAGTATAGAAAATTTTAAATAAATTCTGTTTAAGAGTTGGCAACGTATTTGTATGCGGATGGAAAAGGTTTATAATGTTTATAATAACGGGCAACTATAAATATACTTCAATAATATTGAAACACACATGTGTATACATGTCGCGTGTTTACCTATGCAGCAAATGTAAATTTTTCTCCGCTCACTGCGATTCAATAAAACGCGTTACACAGGAGGACAAATAGAAGAATAAATTGAATTGCATATTAAAACAATTTATTGTTATTTTTTGTTACTTTTGTATTTTTTATATTTTTGCTTTATCCAAGTAAAATATACATAATGGTTTTAATCTATATTCGATAATATTATTTACGCGTCCAATAACGTGTATATGTATATATCTAATCCGCTTATATATACAATTTACATTTCAATGTTTATCGAGCTGCCTGTAAATGTAAACTTTGCAAAATAGGAGACAGCTACAAATATTTGCATCGACAGCTTTAGATGACGGGTAAGATATCTATGAAATTGCAATTCAATCCGTATTTAGCTTTATAAGAAATGTTCTGTAAACACGGAAACGCAAGTCGTCTCCGCGTGAGTTATCTCTCCTAAACAAAATTCGAACAATGAATATTGTTCGAACGACGAACATCGGATACATCTGCTACCATGCAGGAAACCCTTCGTTTTTACCTTCACCGAGCACTTATGTGTGCTTTCTATCCGTGCGGAAGATCATCCAATATTTAGTGGTCGTTGGACGGGATAATAAATGTCGGTTCGATTGCAATACGTGCACGTCACGAGCGTAGACCCGATTTCGTTCGGTGGCCCAATCAGTCGAACCGCGTCTGATTTAATGCGTTATTTTATTAGAAATCTATAAAGCTATCCAGATTACGCGGGGAAAGGTTTATGGCCTGCCGCCAACCCACCGAGTTCGCCCTCTACCGCCCCTTTCCACTTCGACCTGAACCGTTTTCGACATCCAACATACCAGCACCACCATCGACTTCCGACTACCACACCAGCGGGTCCTAGCCGATTTGGGCGTCAGCCACCCTTCTTTCGGTTCCGCCAGTTAACGTGTCTGCTCTTCCAATGTGGCGGAAGAAAAAGGACTCCCCGGTCGACTCGGCGAATTAATTTATGCGCAATTCCTTTTTATTTGGGTCGACCCGCGGCCCGACAATTTCCACTCGAAATAGGCGACACCGATGCTGCGCCACGGGAAGAGATGCGACTGAATCCTAGGCATTTTTCCACAGGAGAATAATGACGATTAATGCGCGGGACAAAAGAGGTTTTACAAATGGCAAAAATTGCGCCAATTAATGAGAATTAATTGGCTTTGCGGTTTTAACACGATAGATTAGATTTATCATTTTATAAATCATTCTCATTTTTACATAATTAGGCAAATCGTATTGTTAATTAATAAAGTTTATGTAAGTATGCTGCAAAAAGCAATTTAAGATATATCTTATATATTTTTTCATATTTTACAAGATGTTCTTATAAGTTAGAGGTCAGAGTTAATATAGTATATAGTTAATATACTAATATGTTTATGTGTACAAGTTTCTCATTAAATGGTCATTTTTAAAAGAGAGAAATGATGCGAGTGCATAGAGAATTTCAAAAGATTATTGAAAAGAGAAAAATTGTCTACTTCGAGCTTTTACAGTCAACGTAGAGTGTATTTCAGGAAACGATTGCAGAGGGTGCCAGAATTCTCGCCCCGGAAAATTGAATTCTCCGCTTTCGTTCCCATCCATGAATTTCGTCATCATAAAACAATGGACATAATTTTGAATCCCGTATTATTCACAGTTCAAAAACTTTTCTTCCGTATTGTTTTTCATCTGTAGTTTTCCGCACAGGCGCATCAATAAATTTATGCACGAATAGCCAAAGCGTGATTTACTGTTCATCGATAAAATCCGAGATTGAAATTCGTATAGAATATATACATATTGCGGAGAAAAAAGAATAACATAAATAATGCACAATCAGACGAAGAGAAATTATATAAATTATCATAAATATGCGTGGTATTGTGTAGTATAGTACAAGAAATTAAATTAAAAAATTATTATCCCTTCATATATCATAACATTCTTGCTTCGGCAACTAGCGATTTAACGAACGGTATAATTTATTTTCACTGAATCTGCGAGCTGACGTGCTGCATTTAAAAGTGCCTTCTATAATTCCGCGATGTGGTGTGACTGGTGTGGCGTATTGATTTTTAAGAGGGAAACGAGGAAAGTGCGGTGAAGTCGCGACGACGACGGGCAGCACGTAAAGCCGCGAGGGCATTTGTTAATATCGTAATATTGATTATTTTTAATGAGGATGCCGTGGCAAAATGCCCGAGCAATTGAATAGTCAACACCACCACAGCTTTTACATCCGTGATAAGTTTTATTAAGAAAAGCTTAAGAATAATGCTTGACTGTTGAGATTTTCTTTGTAAAAATTATTTTTCAGAAGCTTTACATAACTTTACGGATAAGATGCGGTACTTTCGATAATATTACGTGCGTGCAATTTTCGCTTGACATTATACTCAAAGGTGTGAATTAATATTTAAATGAAAAAAAGGCACGCAATCGATAAAATTTCGCTTAAATATAACGTATAAAATAAAACTTTATATTTCTTTATTAAACAACTTTTATGTCATATGCAAAGTAAAATATTTGTTATGTAATTCAGAATAGAGCATATGTTTGATTAAATTATAACTATTAGCGTTCTACCAAAAATACGTCTCTTTTTCTCTCTCTCTCTTTCATAAACTTTCTCGATAATTTTTTGTTAATTATAATATTGCTGGTCTTAAATTTATAAGTGTCTTACAGTATCTATATTTTATTACTAGTATCAAAAATGTAATTCAAGTTTACTCATTTAAATTGAATATGTATATATACGTTTATCACATATACTTTATGTATGAGCTATGAAATAGAGATTTTTCTCTGGCAGATGTAGGTTTCATAAAAAAAACCCGTCTTCGTAAATTTTTCAGAAGAAGTCGAAACATGTAAATTATAGACCGTCATTTCTGGTAAACGTGATATCAGCAATATAAAATTTTTAGTATAAACATATATCATATACGTACATGTGCCATTTGGAAAATAAAAATAAAAAAAGAGCTAGCACTGATATAGGAAACCGACAGCGTATGTATATATGTAAAGCTTATTAAAAAATATAGGGTTGAATGTAAATCCTATTCAAGCAAACTTGAATTCACGCTGTCTTCTGTCAGCGTTATCCGCTCCCACATAAAATTTATGACAGAGAAGAGACCTCATGCACACAATGTATAATTTTTGGTCATGACAATACACATATCGCCGAATATACATACATATTCGGAGTTCGTTGCATCAACATAGTCTATTCATCTCGGGCATTGCGATTGTTTTGCAGTTTTAATATCCAAGATAGTGAATGCTTTAGAAGCTGTGGCGAAGAATGAGAGACGGAGCTTGGTTGCATTTTAATCCTTCCTATATCAGTGCGGTCTACGAAGATGTGCATCCATCCTTCGTAGCCGAGGGGCGAATCCCGGATCTCCGTGGGGAAGTGATCAAAGCATATTGAATATGAGTTTCATCCGGTTGACTTGCCCGCACAGAGCTTCGCCTTCCTCGTCCTACGTGAAGAAGGATAAGAGGGAAGTGGAGCAGGCAGCATCTGCGGGGAAAACTGTCCGGCGAATTAAGTGCTGCAACAATTCCCGTAAATTGAGAGAAGTGGATTTGACAGAGGAAGCGATTAAGGGATCGATCCAAAAACTCGCGGATATCGACATTCAGTTCGAGACGTGGTCGTTACTCGGTGGATTATTAATTGAAAGAGGGATATACGGGGAGAGATTGATTAAATTTAAAATTATGATCACTGGTAAAATCTCCTGTCCAGGATAATTCTCGCATTTATTACGAATGGATTTAGCAACTTTATTATGCATCACTAAGTGACGCACAATAACCAACAAGTATCTTTTATTATTGCTGCAAGCCCTTTCCGAGATAAAAATAGTATTCAATTATGATTGTTTTAACGAGTGATCAACATTTTAACTATCTTTCAAACTATTGACATTGCTTCACTGGCACGTATATAATTATGTACAATCACTAGTGCATTCTACACGTATTGTATAGCGTTCAATCGCCACAGTAACTTCTAAAGGCAAATTAGCATTGTGATATAACAATTACTTCTTGAATTACTAAACATGTTTATCTGATTAGCACGATAGATCAATGATCGCGAGAGACACAATAGCAATTGTAATAGACACCGATATATAAGTACATAGTTAACTATTTTATAGCATTTTTATAATCAAATTTGCATTTGTGCACGTGCAGAAATTACAATTTCTTGAAATATATAATATTTATTTTATTTACTCAAAAATAAGAATTTACGTGTATTTAAAAAAGAAAAAAGTAGGGGTTACATACGAATCTTTTCAATAGATTTTCAATCGTAATGTATTATATATTTCCATTAGAGAGACGAAACTCGATTTCACATTGAGGCGAAGAAAAGCAGATGTGTGTTGGTATCAGGAGCGTTAAAATAATAAAATGGCAAAAGGAACAGACGTTCCCCTGTGAAAGGTATCCACAAAAGTCGCTCGAACTTCCCGTGTATTCCACACCGGTTCTCTGACCACCTTCTCGTCTCCGCAAACTACAGCCGCTACCGTGAAACTCTATAGAAAAGAGGATGTAGGGGTAAAGAGCACGTTATCCAGGGCTGCGCGTGTGTGTGACTTTTAAACCACTCGCCGTACAAGTTGACTTTTATTTGAACGAAGTATCAACAGGTATCGACCGGAGTCTCTCTTCCCCTACAGTATACATCTAGCAGCTCCGAGAACCTTCCTCTTCTCGTGCACCCTATACCTTCATCTTCCTCAGGCGGTCCAGCGCCAGAGCTATTCCCTGGTGATGAAAATCGCGGGACCGCTATAGAGAAGTCGTTGCCGCACGGCACCGGGACTCTTTAGAAATTAACAGCACGTTGTTGGGTTGATCCTCGTGGATAGCGCGGACGAATAGCCTAGCATCTAACACATTTCTCTCCCGTTCGCGCGTTCGGGGATTTTCGTTTCAACCGCCTCCTCGTTTTATCGGCGAAGTCGGGCGCCGTTCGTCTTTCGTTCTACCTCGTTCCGCGCCCCTCCTTTTTCCCCCGAGAGCAAGGAAATTGGTTACTCTTACTCGCCGACGATATTCCCCTTTTTTCTCACCGGCCAAGCAAGACGGTATTCGACGCGACCGCTCCGCGCGCGCACGTGTATGATCGTCTTATTTTCTTCAGGTATACTCGTCGAAAACACTCCTGAAAATGGCGTACTCTACGCGAATCCGCATGCTATCCATGGGGGACCGGGGTTGCTTTTAATTTAATGTAATCTTTGAGATCGATTCGCGGCATGTTTATTCTACCCGACCCGCTGTAGGTTCAAAACAGGTAACTTTGATTGAATCACCGGGATATCCCGTGATCGAGATTGGTTGACTTAGCGAATTGAAGAAGAGAATGGAAGATTTTATCAGATGGAGGAAAACAGCTTAGTCGTTTAACCGAGGATCATACCTCGTAAAGTGCTGTAAGCTGTAAATATTATACGAGATTGCGGAAGGCTTTACATTGAGATTTATTTCTTAATACAATCAATCAACATACGTTCAATTTAAATTCTCTTTTAAAAACTGATGAACTGCGTTTCCCACATAAGAAATAATAAAAACTGGGTCACTCTGGAATCAATATTTTTTTCCTGCAAATGTGATGCATCATGGAATAATCGATGCAGACGTTCAGAAAAACCATGATCGTCAATATCCATTATTTATCAACCGATAAGTTATTTTGTGATCGTGTTATCTATTTCAGTATCTTATCTATCTATTATTCGAATGACGTCAACATAAGAAATGCTACTCTATCAATAAATTACTGATCATGTCATGTTGTAAATACCATGCATCAATAACAATACCAAATATTTAGCCATATTATGAAGCTTTGACATAATATATTAACGAAACACAATAGCAACGATATATTAAACAATTTTTAAAATCATTTATATGCTCCGATTTGGAAATAATATTTCAGGCCGTAAGTTTATCTTAATTCATAATTGGAATTAAAAAAACAATTTTTACAAAAAAAAAAAAGAAAGAAAACGACTTTATAAAAGAAAAGATTTTCACACTTTTGGCAAACGTGCTTTCAGTGATCGAGTCATTTTAAAATTTCCGACGTAGTTATAAAGTCGTTCCAGACGAAGCTATCCATAGCAATTTCTAGTGGCATTCCAACAAAATCCAAAGTCGATCCGGAGATTTCGAGGCTCGGCAGAAAGGCGTTTAAATCCATGGTCGATATTCCGATCGGATGAGCGGATGGCTCGAATGTAGGCAGTGATGGGGATACGATTGGAGGTGAAAACCAGGGGTAATCCCGGGGATTATTCTCTCTGATCCCAGACCAAATATGTGTTCAACGGATGTCCGCTAACCACCACTACCGCCACCGCTACAGCATCCTTCCAGTAACTTCGCCTTCCATTCCCTGCCATTCTCATTATCGTTTCACGATCTTACATGATATAGGGTGCAAATGTCTTCCCGCTCTACGTGCGTGACGTCGCACGAAAGCAGACGCCGTTAGTGAAAATTGTTCGCTAAAGTAATTATGCGAGGCAAGTATCGACAGGGCGGACTTCGGATGAGAGCCGTGGAACTTTGAGCGCCTGTTCAGATACTTGTACACAAGACGACGGTGTCAGTATACTAGATACGTCGTACATCTGTTGTTGGCGTAAAGTAATTAAATCTTCATAAATTTGCAGTAATATTATGAATAATGAAAACGCTCTTTTTACATACAGTCGGAGCAGTTACGGATTTTTACAAATGTTAAGATTTTTCAGTTGACTTAGTGACGGAACAAATTATTTTTCAACATATCATTTGTTTCGAAATTTAGATTTCGAAAGGTTAATTACAGTAGGATTGAAATCTCGTTTGCCGTAGCAGTAATAGATTCAACGCGCACAACGGATATTGTTAATGTCACGTTTTCCGATCGATTGGTCGTACACACCGAGTCGCACGTACGGCGGGGAAATGTAAAATTTTACTCACTACTCATGCGGCTTGTGCCGTCGCGCGCTGGTCGGACAAGCGACTGGCCGAGTTGTCGGTGTTGACCAAGGAGAAGTTGGTTGCACCATTATTTAGCGTTTGAATGCCCGATAAGAGAAATCGCGGCTGTTTCGGACAGACATTGTTTGGCCACGGACAGCCCACGTACATGCACGCAGCGGTACCAGCTCCTCTTGCACAGATTTACGCGGCGGTGTGTACTGTTCACTCCGTACCTCGTATTCTGTTTCTCTCTCTCTCTCTCTCTCTCTCTCTCTCTCTCTCCCCTCTTTCTCTCATTCTCACACTGCTCTCTCACATTGAACCTCCCTTCTACTGTATCCTGGTCTCTTTTTGATTGCAAAGTTTGTATACTTGTTTTTCTTTTGTCTTTCTTGCGATCTCTTTCTACTCTTGTTTCATTTCCATCGAGCAGTTTATTTTCTTGTTCGTTCTTTCACACTATCTTTTGCTTACACACTCATAATTTTTTAACTTTTGAACGTAAAGTAAATGTTGCTATGTATAAATTGTATAACTCTGGCAACAATCGCGATTATCGATTTGTGTAATAGTTTGTGTATCATATTCTATGATAGCACACATATATTGTAAACTATATATTTTAAACTATATTATAAATTGTAAATATATTATTACTAATATAATCGATATAAATAAATTAGACCAAACATTAAGATACTTTAAAATTATCTAATGGACTACATTAGAATACTAAAATCAGAAAGAAAATTGTGTTGGTAAAAATAAAACCATTCGAGACATGTTAATGTGTGTGATGTTAATGTGTAATAACGTTATTACAGAATCGATTAAAATCAGATTAACTCAGACTTCTGGCAATTTCCGCATTTAATTGAGTAAAGTGGTCATGCAAATTTAATGAGATGTAATCGAGTTATTGGGGATGATTTTCGATACGTTTTCCTTGCGCTGAAATTTTCAGCTGTAATATAATAGTGGAATAAAAGATTCTACTGAGGAATTTTGATACGCTTAATGATCAACGACAAGTTATAGAGATGTAATTACTGATGCGCTGTACACAACAACGGCGATCGCTATCTCTTTAAAGACACGATGTATCGGATCATTAATGATACAGTAGAAAGCAATAATCCACTCTGTCGAATACCTTAGGCGGCTCGTTGCTGCAGTACATTTGGCCTGTCTATTACTCAAGTCTCCCGGCACGGGACATTAGGACACTATTGGTACATTATCAGCGAGCATTAATACCGGCAGCCGCCTCGCACTATCGCGTTGCACGCTAAGATAATTACGGAGTGAAATATCGTCCGGTAAGGCAACATCGCCAGTTACGACCACGTTGGGACCACGCTTGTTCCCGGGACCTCCCTGCCCCCGCGCGCACCCGCGCTGTTTCTCTCGCGCTCCGCTTACCGTTAGCCGGGCATCTACCTCTCTTTTTCCATCGCCGGCGTTCGTGTCTTCTCCTCGTATTCCCCGCTCGTTTCCTCGATTCTTCTTCCACTCTTGCCGCCTGGCGCCTTCCTCACGAACGTGGATTTCGGTGGAGCTTTCCCGGTCTGACGATTTCAATTTGTCGACCGGAAGGAAGAAGAGCGGAACTCATTCGAACCGCGGAGAGCCGCCGTTGGTGCCGGAGTGAGCGTGGCTAGTTTTATCCTTCGACCCTATATCCGTCCTCTCTTTATCTCCTTTTCGCTTTCATTCGTTCCTCTTGCTGTGACTACCTGTTTCACAAACTTATCGTTGTCTCCCTTCTAGTTATCACTTATTTTTATTCTTATTTTTTTTCTCCTTTTTGTTTCTCTTCCTTTCCCTCCTCTCTCTCTCTCTCTCTCTCTCTCTCTCTCTCTCTCTCTTCCCTCGAATCGCGCGGCGGAAAATCGGTTGCTCCGAGGCTGCTACGGATCAACGAGACTATAAGACGCGAACACGAGAGGTTGAAAGGGACTGGAAATTTCGTCAGGTTATTTCGATACCGTCGAAATAGTTGGCAGATGGTAGTAACAAGGGTGAGAAGCGCGCGAGAGGTGTGAGCTGATAGACGACAGCGCACGCCAGAGGGAGAACAAGACAGGACTGCCGCAATGGGGAAAGAGCGTGAGGGGGCAAGAGTGACGCGGAGAGAGCGTCAGTTCTCAGGGGTTGATTTACACTTCAACCTACATCCAATGCAGCCAACCTATATACGAAACTCGTCAAGTTTCTCCACCATGCTCCCTGGAGTCGATAACTCGAGGAAACCAAACTCTTAGCCGTGATGGTATATGATGCCGGGCTAAGGCAATAGCTTGTTGCCCGGTCCGGCATCAACGACTGTCCACTATGTCTTCGAACTAGTTCCGGCTACATTGGCGATAATGTGCTCGACAACTTGCTAAAGAGCGAGGTCGCTAACAACAAATTAACACGGGCGTTATGTCTGGTCTCAACGGGAAATTATTACCTTCGGAGATGCAGTTTGCCATCTACTTAGGGACAATTTACGTGATCGTACCTTGAAGTTAAAATGGTACACGTTAATTCTGTCGTTTAAGAGAGTGCCGTTTAATTAATTTAAATCCTGAAAGAAAGAAATCTGTAATATGACTTTCGTGGAAACGAGATAGATTGGTAAGTTCATCGAATAATGTCGGCCAATTTGCGTTACCCAGCCGCGTTTTATTCAGTATCTGTTGGAAATTTCTCATTCAAAGTTAATTAGTAAGCTAATTAAAGCTATACAAAATTATTGCACAAAGTAAAGAAACTTGATTTAAAATAATCCGACAAGCATCTCAAACTGTTGAAAATAATTTACCAGAAATGAAACAGCGTATAAGAAATTATCAGCGGCAATTAGTAAGATAGGAAATAAGTCACCAGTGTCAAATTACATGCAATTTTTTTTAGGCTTATAAAAAAGATTGACTTTCTTTTATCATTGGTAGGGTTAATAAAAAAATTATTTTCTTTCAAACCGACATTAATGGTAACTCATCACATTTGACGACAATTGCTTTCAAAGCTTATGCAGCATTTTCCTATACAACACCATCGCTCTCTTAACTGAAGTGTTAATTATAATAAAAGCGTGAATCTCTTATAAACCAACGTGTGAGACTATAGAACATAATTTAAACGTCCGCTCAGTTTTCTACGCTCAGAAAACACACCAACGGACATACAAAAGCTGATACAGGAGATTGTGGATGTACAAGCTCGTTTGCCGAACAATTTAGAGAAGACCCTACCTAAACGTAAAAGCGCGAGAAGATACGAGGCGCATAAATAATAGATTTTTAATCCGAATCCACAAGGAAAAATGAACCACCCTAGGAAGCGACTCCCGATTCATTTTCCTTTTCATGAGGCCTGCGGAAAGACCAGGGCGAAGAGCGAATATGCATGTTCCTTTTTTACTCGGGACGTAGGAGAGATTAAGATTTCAGCTATTCTCCACCAAGCTTTTCTGACGTTTACGCGCCTGCTGAATCGCAAAAGATACGGCGCTGCCTGAATTCTATTACAAACGAAAATCAATGACGAGGACGCGAGATTTAGAAAAAGCTTCGTTTTAAGTATTAGGCACCTTTTTTCAAAATTGTCATGTTTAAATGCGATCTTCAATTTTGCGTGAACGTGTTGATAAATGTTTGAAAAATGTTAGAACTTCTTTCTTTTAATACAAAATTATTAGAAATTCTTTTTTTATAAATTTAAAAGGAAGAAGAATTATTTCACAGAAGTGTTTTATATTTATCAAAATGTATTTATTCGTATGTTTATTATTATTCTTTTTTTGTGCTTTCTTTATTACTATATTATTTATAATTGTATGTATGTCTCGCTTTGCAACATCTGATTTATTCTGCTCTATCACGCGCAGTCGGAATTTCAGTTTTCGCGTTTGCGGACGTGCGTACGAAATCGAATAGATTTTTGTCGTAAAACGAGTATCGGTTTACACGACTCCGCGGCAATACGTTTTGAGAGGCATAAATGTCGCGAAGAAGATTGGAAGTGCTGCCAAGGGAAAGCGTGGATGTGTACTTGGAACACAACAGCGGGGGTTGCTCTTAGCAGAACGCGTAAGGAAGGTATGGTATATTGAAACAAACCAGGATCGAGGGTCGCCATAGGAATGGAACGGATGTAGCTTTAGTCTCGAGAGATTCGCATTCATTCGCCGTACTCTGTAAATCACCCTCAAATCTTGATCCCTTCAAACTCGTATCCAGCATATCATGATCTTATATAAGATGCATCAGTGTAGAAAAGAATAGTGACAAATTCGCTAACCTGAGTAGATAAGATGCCGGGTCGGTTAGGCCGATTTGTGTCTCTGACGCATTGCTCGGAATAAGAATATTCTCCTATGAAAAACGATGTCACATCTAAAAATAGGGAGAGTCGATCGATTGACTTATCAAAAATCAATATCGATTGCCCCGCAAGAAACGTTGACAAATGAAGCGATATGTTAGAATGGGATATAAGTTAAGTGGCACAAAGTGGCACTTCCATACGCGGCGTTTCAAGATGTGCACGTATACGATTCGCACAAGTGGAGTAACTTCTGATATATGCAGTCCCAGTGTTGAGAATAACTTGTGATGTTTGTTGTACATATATCGGAGCACGTGTAAGCGCGTGAGTTTAAAGAGGACTGTCAAAGTGTATGTGTACTCGAGTTGAATAAAGCTGCAAATAAATTCCACAATTCGCGCACCCGTAAACATACTACACATATGCCATATGCACAATCTCAATTAAAAAATAATTTATCTAAATGCTTCTTTTACTTTCATTGCTGCTTTAGGTGACAAAGAATTATATCCTCAATGCAGAATCTTTAAGCTCGAAAGACGCAGAAGCATACAACATAATTCTCCGGTGTACCTATATCATATACAAATCCGATAAATGAATATCAGTAGTTCCCATAACTCGTCGCTTAATCCAATGACAAATGTAAGTAGCTTCCATAAACTTCACATGTTCCTAGCGTTTTATGAATTTGCATTAAAGCTCTCTGTGACGTGATCCCGTTCAGAATGGCTCGATCCGCAGACACGTTGAGCTATGCTTAAACGGCGCCATAGATTTTTCGGCTTCGAACCATTTGAGCGTTCCCGTGTGTTCGTGGCGCGATGCAAAACCGAAGCCAATGTGTTCTCTCGGCGAGAGAAAGTCGTTTCAGTTCGCGTTTCAGGACTGGTATTGGTTCCAGTTATGTAGGTACAGATGGGCTAGCGCGCACGGTCGACGGGGCACAAATATATCTATATAGCTGTGCAAACTCTCCGCTATTGCAGGAAGAGCGAATGGGCTCGTGGAAGGCCGGAACGGAGAATGAAGGGTGTAGGTGTGCGTGCCATTTGTGAATGTCACTGTGCAACACAGAGCCGCGCGCGGCTGGACATGAGGGACGGAGAAACTGTGAAATACACGGCTCAATACTTCGCTGGTGCACGCTTTGTCGCGGTCAGCCCCAAACTCACCCGCAATTCTAATTGTTACATGAGGCATCGGGCGCCTCGAATATATGTCGATACACGGTGGCGCGAAAAAAAAAAACTATCGGGCAGGGATAACTAAACGCGTCGCGGTTGGTGTATCCGGAAGTAACGTTGTTACCCGTAAGTGTTGTGTCGACGTAAATTCTATATCCCGTTACGCTCAGTTACCTACAGTGAAGGTGAAAATTGGGAATTGAAACGATTATTCAATGACGCAACGTTTTTTTTTTTTTTCCCATGGAACGAGATTACCCCATTTTCAATAATGGCATAATATAACACAAGATATATAATTATTTTACATATACAAATTTATATGATTACTATAAAATAATTATACAATTAAAATAGAGTAAGCGTGAAATGTTTATAAATGGCACAAATTTATAGATTTTAAACATTGAACAAATATTGAAATAGAAGTAATCTTTAATTTTATTAAATAAACTTTTTTTTATTATTAAATAACTAGTGGTATCATAGTTTTTGGTATTGCTTTCTTTCAGAAATTTTTCTTCTTAAAAATATACGTTTTACATGTATATTCACAATAATTATAGATATTTAATTATATCATCAATATGCTTAGCCTCTTTATACTTAATGTCGTCCTTGAAATATAAATCTGAATATTTGAAACTGCCATATTCCTTACATCGTGTATACTTATACCTGTACCAATTTATTTTACGTCGGCTCCATTTATTTCAACCTGTTGATAGGTAGGAATTCATGTATGCCAGTATGATCTCAGTGGTACTTTTGTAACATATATTCTGACAGTACCTTCCTAACATATGCTGACGGCATGATTCATGGCTGTGCGAATAGATTGACGAAAAAAGAATATTCTTACCAGATTACACAAAACAGCGTAAAATTTTAATCATACATATGTGATATTAATAAATACATATATGAATTCCTAAGAACGTGACAATCATTGAAAATGTATTTTTACGTTTATATTACTGAGTACAAATAGAGATTTACATACATTACCTTACTTGAAATAGAAAAAAATGGGCTCTGTCTCTTCTTTTACGTTTCTCTCAAATATACAATTTAAGAATAATAAATAAATACATTCTACTGCAGTTATCCATTCCTATCGCATATCTGTGCAGTAAATACAACTGGCTCGCTTGAAAATGCTTCATGAACAAATAATTGTGGGTATATCTCCGTGAGTTACAACTTAGTTAGGTAACAACTACCGTGCAAATTTCCATGCTGTGTAAATATCTATTTCCATTGAATTAAATTATACATATACATATGGTATATAATATAAAATGAAGAGAAACGACTGTGCAAACTGTAAAAAGAAATACTCTGGTATGATGTTGAAAACGCATTATACGAAGTAATATTATTATTTATTAACTTTAATTAAACCTACACACTGCGATGCAAAAATAATGGAAGAATACAATATATTCAATAAATCTTCTCTTTTTTGATAGATTGAATATATTGGTAAGGCAATGTATATGTATGTATACATCAGAAAAACATATGCACGAGCCGAGAGAATAGTTGAACTGAGTCGTGATGGAAAACAATGGAATAAAGCGGAGTGGAATGAAGTGTATGCCTTTTGAATGCCCTCTGGGCAAGCCCTCGGGGAGAGAACTTAAAATGTTACGAAAATATGAAACAGGGATAAAGTAAGAGTAGCTCTTGAAGTTGAAATATGAATATACTACTGACCGTGTGAACATTCAAAGAGAAGGCAGATAGTGGTAAAGAATATTCGCAGAAAAGGGCAATATATTATATCACAGAGAGAAAGAGAAAGAGAGAGGAAAGAAAGAGAGCGACATAATACCAGTAAAAACATTTTTTTTATTTTATATCGAAATATTTCTCATGCTTGTAATTTATATTTTAATGGATAGATATATTTACATTAGAATGTGTGTTTCATGCTTGCATAAATTTAAATATATCACACAAGTGGATTATTTTAAATTACGTGCAGCATTACTCTTTTCTGTGTAATAACAAGTAGGTTTTTTTTTTAATTATGAAGCGTAATCTACTAATATAAGTACTATGCCACAATAATGTAATTCGTTCTGTAAAAATTTATTCTTGAAAAAGAGTGTTGAAAGTTGAAAAACTAACGCGTCGTCAGTCAGTCAGTTTCGCAATTTTCGCGCGCGATCAAACGAGCTATTTTCCGACGTGTGTATCGGACCGGTTTACGCAACTGAATTTGGTAAACGTGCGCACAATTAATTTTGTACATACGTGTACAACAGCAATCGGTCCAGTATCTTGTATTTTTTTCCACTACGCACAATCGTCATAGGTTAGGTAAATTGTTAAAATCGCCTCGGATGTGACAATGGCTTTTCAGAACACGTTTATTATTTATTTGTCATTTAGATTTAACAAGTCACAAGATTTTAAACTCGTGACTGTTCTTTGACTGTATCATTGTTCTCAATTGTATCGACTAACTCAGCTTAAGAATTGTATTACTTTTCGATGTTTTTTGTAACTTCAATTTTTACTTTCGCGTTCTCTGGATTAGTTGGCTGAATGACTTTACTTCTCTTTGTTGATCTGCCATTTCTGTTTCGATCATATTATATTAACTATGATCATTAGCTAAATTTCACTTAGATTTCCCCATGGAAAATCACGCTGCTTTTAGACAATCCAATCTGGAAGTACGCACCTATTGCTCGTCTGAGAACACGAGATTATTTTAATTTTAACCGTTACAGCATCGTTGTAGATTGCTCAAAGCAGAGTCCAGTGTATATAATTATGTTTTTTATTCATAATTAATTAAAGGTTCATATAACGTTAACTTACGCATTGTTAACCGCGTGTTGCACTCTCAAAGTACCCACCTTTTTACTTGTTACTTGTTAATTTAATTTCAAAAGTAGTTATTTATTCATTTATTTATTTAAGTTTATTATTTACAATTATTATTTCATATAGAAAATTTGATAATATATAAAAGAGAAACATGCATAAAAATTATTACTATTATTAGTTGTTATTTGTTGCACATCATACAAAATCAAGACAAAAGCTTTGGGAGTTGTATTGTGCATATATCATCAGTGCCGTTTCAAAACTTTAAAACTTTTCACCGTCCTAACTGTCCTAACTGTAACTTAAATCACATATTTTAAATTAAGTCAAATCTCACGCGAACAGATAGAGACTAAGTTTTACTTGTTAAAATTTTATTTTAACAATGGAGTTAGTACTATTCTCTTTTTGTAATTATATTTGAAGTTATTGTTATTATCTCGTTATCGTTAACTTTTTTTTAAACGGACATTTTGTTCTATCGCTTGTAAAACGAATTATCATAATTTGTAAATTTTTTAACTAATAACCTGACTATGTAATAGAAAAATTTCAGTGAATAAGTGAAATAATTTCATTTATTTTTATTATTTTTGGTATCTCTCATACAAGTATTATTAAAAATATAAACACACAATCCATTATTTTTACAATATAGTAACATAAAGATTTTATTCAGATAATGTACGAAGCTCCTCCTTGCAAGTTTCATGCGTCGGAAAGTTCGGTCAATATTTCCTTCAACTAAATGAAAGATCAGTAAATCCATAAAATAAAGTTTGCAGAATAAATAAAACCGAATCTTTCAATGTCCAGTAATAATCCAATAATGATTCTAAGATTTAAGAAATTACTAAATTATAGAAATGTATAAAAATTAAAGTATGTGTGGATTACATTTCTCGTTCTCCTTTAAAATATTTAAATTCCGCGCAGAAACTTGAATTGAAAAATACGTTATAGAAAGAACGATGTCGTAGCGATCTCTATATAATCACTTTGTTATTGGGAACTTTGCAAATCAAACATTATTGATTTGGACTTGAAATATCAATTTGTTTTACATACGGAAGCACATAGTCACGGTTTCTTTAATACACTTAATTAACGACTTTGACAAGCGAGCTTTTTGTATCTTTCGAGCCTTTCCGAGCCTCGTTCTAAGATCACGATAAAAGGAAACGCTCGGCCGTTAAACGCGAAAAGCAGCGGGCGCTTCGACAGAGCCCCGGGACGCGTTTGTACGTCGCTATACACGTGATCTACGTACCTGTGTACGTATAATACGACGAACGTTTACGACCTGAAATTCCGACGAAGACCTCGCCGAAATTTCAGTGTGCGAGGCTGCACGTTGAGCATCCACATCCACATCCATATTCATGCAGACCGTGGCGGGTGGCGGGTATGCAAATAACAATATAGGTTGAAACGCGCGTAGAGCGTGCGAGTGTGAAATAGGGCCGATGTGTGAGTGTGGCGGAGGATGGCGATGGTTCGCGTGGATATAATAAGAGAGTTCGGGATCGCGTCAGATGACGGGATTTTTCAAAATGTGGAAACTAATATTGCAAACCCACGGCCTCTTGTGGGGGATGGGTCATCTCGACTATGACTGGCAACGCCTCACCCTCATTTCAAGGGCGCCTTGATATCCTTCTTCCCTCTCGTGCTATTTCAGAACTGCTTTCTTTCCTTCTTTTTTTACTTCATCCTATCCCATCCTCTCTCCGGGTACGTCTCCGGCCTAGTCCTTCGGCCACCCTCTTCCCTTTTATATATGTCGTTTATGTGTATGTATATGGAATGTCATATATAGCGAAGGAGAGTATACCGTGTAGCTCACTGACAGTTACGGGTATCTATATAGCGATTCACGGTACACCGCCTCTCATCGGCCTGTCTGCGTCGTGGAAAGGGAGCTTTCTTTATTAAAGCTCGCCGGAGTGACCAAAATATGAGTTTATATCTACTATGGACCGCCTACTCGACGTAACCCTCGTCTGGCGGCCTTCGTCATCATGGAAAATGAGGTACAAATATAAATTCCGTTAGGTTTGCGTCTTTTATTATGAGATTTACGCTGCGTAACTTTTGATATATACAAATATGAAAGCAGAAAATAGCTTGTTAGATAATACATTATATAGGTTCAAATATAACACAAACATAAGCAATTAATTGAATTCAATTGATCTAACAATAATAGAGAAACCTGAATTTATGTAGACATTTATATATGTAAATAATTCTAATAGTATATGTGCAAGATGTTCATTATGTTTTATTAAGTGTTTAGAGAGATACTGTGTAATTCAATTCAATATTTTAGCAATCTAATAATAAGATAATGTAGACAGTCTGAACTTTAAGTTAAAATCAATCTGAACTTTAAAACAAAATCAATACTAGAATCATTTTAATTATTTATACATATGTCAAAGTCGATAACCGTTAAATTAAAAATATCAAGAAAGTTGCAGATACAATTTCTCGCGTTATCTTCTTCGGAAATATTATCATGAGAACTTATACTGCGATACATGTAATAATAAACCATATCTCGATGGAACTCCAGGGATTTAGTGAAACATTATGGTTAAACAATTCAGAGAGAGTGAATGATTCTCTGGAGAGCATCGGTTTTTACCCGTTATCGTAATATTCTAAAAATTGATCAATAAGTACAAAGTAATTTAACGATCCATTTAACAATCATTGATTGCGAAAATGGAATAAACTAGTTAGTGTTCGGTGGATTTATAATTTGATTTAATCACCAACAATAATACGTAACAAAATATATTAGATTTACGTAAATTATTAAAGTGAATAAAATTTGTAATAATTATCTTGTTTTATATGCAATTATAAAGTGTACAGGAATTTTGCGGCTGTAATTCATAAACATTAATTATCGCGATCTTATTTGCTTTTTGCAATTTATCGAGATTATTATGTGTGCTTATAGAAGATATTTAATATTATTTTGAATAAAGTGGTTCTTTTGATTTACAAGAAATTTGAGACAATCTTTCTTAGATTTATGGACATTGAAATTTCCGGCCTATATTTTACATAATACGTTAGAGAGTTGCGGTCAACAAAGATTTGTAAATAAAGAATGATACATCCAACGTTTCACTGTGAAGAAGGTGAAATGGGTAACGTTGCTCTTCGAAATTGTATAGTTTCCAAGAGGGACCTAGATGAGGTGCTTCAGATCTTAATGTGAGCAGTACCGTAGCGGTAACAAAAAGAATGAAGACGAAAAAAGTTCAGCATCAGAGAAGATTATTACATTTTGTATATTTCAAAAGCGGACATTTCGGTGTATAGTAAAATGTTGCAATATTGCAATGATAAATTTGATTGTTTGACATGTATGTTATCTATACAAACTAATTGTACCTTCATACATTTTTCCGATGCTTGGAAAATGTCGAAATCAATATATACATACCAAATGCGAAATAAAATCGTTTATATACATATATTTGTATTATATTACATTACTATTACATCGTATGTATATCTATATATGTAGACATATGTCTATTTCTTTCTCTCACTTACTAACTCACTCTCACTCTTACTCTCTCAATCTCTTTTAACGAAACATTTCTGTAACTAGTTGAGAGAATTGTAAGAAATTAAGTAACATTGTTGTGAATCGTACAATTATGACTGATTGTCACATCTCTCTGAGATTCAATAAAAAGTACTTCTTCGTCTATTTCTGATTGTTCAATTCAGTAATTTATTAATTACTATATACGGTAGTAATTAATATTATATTATACTGTGATATAAAATTTACTTTTTCCATAGCATTATTATTCACAATGCTCTCATAAAAAGCAAATAATAAAATATTAATTTTTATATTAATTCTTTATCATCGTTATCAGGGCATACCATTTTCCTTCATATATTATACATATAATTGTATCTGTATTATCTGTATTGAGAAGTTCTAATATTCGTATTCCGTGACGTAGCGTAATTAATGTTACAAGTACCAGCAATTGTAACAAGTATTGTTCTACTTTTGTTGTCGCTGGTTTGAATGAAAAGGTCAAAAGCTCGAGACAAGATGCGATATAAAGCTCTTGTTCAAAAATAAGTTTGTACAGAAAACAGGACAAAATGATTGCCCAAAACGAGAGTTTTATAGCCGTACATTCCTATAGCGTTACTTGTTACAACATCAAGTTAGAAACTTTTCTTCTTATAAGTCGATTATGTAAATTTTCATTTTAATGATTAGATATGCTTCAAATTCCAAATATAATTGATCAATTTATCAGTCACGAATGAAAAAAGTCATTAGGTATATTATAATTCTAAAAAAAAATTAAATTTAAAGAAAAAAAGAGATAAAATAATTTAACAGCAATACATCATATTATGGTATGTGACTATCTCATTATAATTACCTATATTAGAAGATTTAGATACATGTTTAAGATTTGGGAAGGAGTATCCTACAAGCAAGTCATTTAGCGTATCTCACTTTCACCTTTACCATACTCGCGACTGTTCCTATATGCAGCGAGAGATGCAACAATCACAATCGCCTGCCTGCCTTTCTTCATCCATCTCTTTCTTTTCTTTTGTTTTCCTGGCTCTCGACCTCCTTATTTTGACCGCTTTTTTAGAGATCCGAGTTGCAACTATTTCGCGTTCAAGACTCTCTCCACGCCGATAGTTAGTGCCCAAGGAGAGCTTTTTCG